>NC_044255.1:8122748-8363696 GCF_003957555.1 Calypte anna | reverse complement strand
TAGCAGAGTGAGAGAAATTCCAGGCCCTATTTCTGACCATCTTTACTTACCCCAACTTTATGCGTGAGATGCCTCTTGAGTTTCACTTAAGATTACAAAAATATATCTTCCCAAATCAGGGTTCCCAAGCGATGACACTTTTCTTCACCCACTGAAAATGGGTGATTTGGATTTGGATAGCACAATTCTCTTGACAGCTCATACCCCTTCTTTCTTCACTGCAGAGAGTTCTCTGGGCATGGCTACTCCAGCTGGAAACTTGTCTGACTGCACAGGTCTCTACTAAGACTTTCAGTATGAGGCCAGGGTGGAGTAATTGAAGTGCAGCCTCAGCTGTTTCCCCTAGTTACCATCTTCCCACTGACCTGTCCCCTTCAAGTTACTCTCAAAGCTACTTCTAGCACTGCAGAGTATTAAAAAACAATGTCTGAGAGCTGCTTTTCCCCTAAAACATTCCAAGATCCTTTACAAAGCAAAATGCACATTTCTTTTTCTTGGGCCTCACTAAAACTAAATAAACATATTGACAATCACCTAAAAAGGAAGAACACTATTTACTAGTAACTGGAAAGGTTTGGAAATGTGTAGTCTGTACACATGCCCAAAGTACCACATTCACTTCAATGTCCTGATGTTGCCACAGATCTTCTCAAACTCAAGAGCAGCTGTGGCAGTGAGGGCAGTGCTGCTATTCCAGAGCACCTCTTCACCGCAACTCTCAAGTAATGGTGGTCAACTATATGAAAAGGCAGGAATGTATTGGGATGACCTTGAATATTTTCATACACAAACAGAAGAGACCAATTATTTCTACTTTAGAGACACAGCAGTGTGCAGAAGATATCAGCTCACTTCCATACTAAGGTTGAAAGTAGATCAGATGAAATCAGATTTTTACTTAACTTTTTTGTTTTCTGCTAGGATGCATATTAAATACTTCCTAGACAACCCACTCCTACAACCAAGAAGGACTTTTGTCTTTATAACCTGCTGGTCTTTCCCCTGAGATGATAAACCTTACGAACTGAAGAGTTATATTAAAAAAAAAAACCCAAACAAACAGGGACAGACTTTTTTCCATACCAACTCTTACTTTGAGCCCCTCTTCTGTCTCAGTGCAGTGTGCTGCCGTTAGGACCCAAGATGGATGGATGAGAACACCCCCACACAGAAATTTCCCTTTCCTACTTTGCAGCATCACCTGAAAAAAAAGCCAAAGAGCAGTCTGACATAGCATGGAGCATGGCTCCCAAAATACCATGCACATTCTTCTTGGTGTCTGCAAAATGCTCAGACAAATCAAGCACCAAAGCATGTCACATTCATTGAATCCAAACCTCTACAGGGCAAAAGCACTACAAATAAGGTCTCTGTGGAACATCTACAAAGAAATCCTGGATATTCATCCTGAACGAGGACTGGCTTAATCCAAATCAGCATGGGACAATGCAAAGAAGCACTTTGGTACTTCAAAGCTTTAGACAGGGAGCTCCAATGAGGTGATCATACTTTTGTCCACAGCACACCAAAAGACCATGAATCACCTCAGGCTGTAGGTCTCATGCTGTGGAATAAAAGGGTTCTCTTTGACATTAAAGGCACATTGTGAACCATAATGCACTTTGGTACTTCAAAGCTTTGAGACATGGAGCTCAAATGGAGGGAGAAGATTCCCTCACCCTCCCACCCTAAGGCTGTCACAGTAGCTGGAGCATGCATCATGCAGCACAAGCTGAAGCAATTATGTGGCCTTCTCCAGAATAGAGCTTCAGAATAGGCAGGTGTCACCACTATCCTCTCTCTTGATGTTGGCAAGGCAAAGTGAAAAGCTTGTCAATGGGGAGTCCTAACACAAGCTATTTTTTTCTTGTTACTTCAACTTTTGGGTTCAACTTTTGAGCCTCAACCACGTGTGACTGAAAAGACCTTTCTCTCCTTACCTGCCAAGGACTGCCTCCTCTTCTTCCTGTTTTCCCCTCAATGAGCCGAATATTCAACCCTTCTATGGTGTCAACGTAGTCCGTTTTCACTCTTCCACAGGGGAACTCCACTACAGGAAATGCAGAGAAGTTATTGAGCAAAGACCCAATACAAAACCTTTTTCTAAAACATTCCCTCCATCTCAAACCTCAGCAATACTCTGAAGTGCCATCATGGGTGTCCCTCAGCACTTTGCAGTCTCCTGATTCCCCAGCATATCTCCATGAGGAAAACACAGGGTAATGGCCATAAAATGGGTATGGAGTTGGGAAACGCAGGTACAGAGTTACTCTGCACAGAATGGATGTTTTGAAAACTAGGACAAAGCACACTGGGGACAATTAGAAACACAGAATCATTGGTTGGAAAGGACCTTTCAAGATCACTGAGTCCAGCCATGAGTCCTACACCACCTTAACCACTAAGTCATCTCCCATAAAGCCCTCTTACTTCACATTCGAACAATCTTTTGCCAAATCTGGACTAGGAATATCCTCTTCTTACCTACAGGCTTGCACATGGTATGGTCATTCATCAACTGGTAGCCAGAAGCACAGCTGCACGAGCGGCCCTGGTTGGCAGGGTCATCCTTGCAGAAATGTTCACACCCTCCATTATTGACAGAACAGTTGGTGTATTTGACCTCTATGAAAAAAAAGGAACAGCAAGAAAGACATGAGAAGCTGCAAAGCCAAGGAGTCACAAGATGGTAAAGCTGACAAAATTCAAATGAGCAACAGATGACAGTGGATTTGGGATGACACTTGAGGGCTTTGGAGGGCATGTAGGCCCTGAAACAGCAGAGACCCTTGGACCAGAATAACGCAGTAGGGAGATGGAGAAAGCAGAGATTACTGTCAGGGCAGGCAGAGTGGAGAAGAGAAAATTCACTGCCACTGAGTGCAGGTCACTTCAAAGTGCTGATGATAAATGACATGCATGCTCATATCTAAATTCACTACCCAGCTTTTGTCCAAGGAAGAAATGCCAATAAAGTATCTGCAGTGGATTGTTTTCTCCCCTATGTTAAGAAAAACAAACCCCACCATCATCCCTGTGCTGACAGTTATAAAGTAGCTCAAAAACTTGTTTTACAGAATTATTTCCATGATTTTTGTAAAACTTAAGATATCTCAGATCTTCACACTTCTCCAATGGCAACACAGAGTTCATTTTGCTTTAGACAAGCAAAGATAACCCTCAGAGCCTCAAGCCTTTGGGCAGCTGGTTTCCATCCACCAGCATTGTCCTCCTTGGTTGGTAAGCAGTAGGGGCACTCTAGGAATGATGGAGACAGGAACACTGCAGTTTGGGAGCAGCAAGATGGGAGGGAAAGATCTCACAGAATCTCTCTCTCACAGCATCTCTCTCTCTCTCACATCATCTCTTTCTGTGTCTCTCTCCCTCACAGGATAAATCTCTCAAAAGATGAATCCTCTCTCTCACAGGATGAATCTCATAGAATCTCTTTCACAGGATCTCTCTATCACAGCATCTCACTCCCAACTGTCACAGTTATAAAGGCAGCATTACCATAATTGCACAAAACCCCCTCCCAGCCTTTGTTACAGATGCATGAAAATGTCCCAATGTTGTCCTTGCAGATCCCATTGGAACAAGGCTGTGGGTCACACTGATCTCCATCTGCAACAGAGGCAGGAAAACTCTGAATCACACCGAGCTCACAGATCAACCATTGACATCTACTGACCCTCCCCAGGTTGCCAAGCATATCCCCAATCTTCTGCACCCAAATGTTGACCCCTCCACAGTGTCAGTCCAGAGCCAAGGGCATCTTGTGCGTTCTGAATCACAGCTGGAGAGCGAGTGAGGTGTGCAGAGGGGGAGAAAGAACAAACCCTGAGGCAGACAGGGCAGGAGCATGTTACTGCAGGAGTAAAGAGCACATGGTGGGGCTCCTCTCTTTGGACCACGTCAGGCAGGGTTAGAGCACCAGAGTGCACTTTGACCAGTGCCTTTGTTCTGGGGAGATGACTGACAACAGGCACAGGTGCACCTCAAGTGTTTTAGGATGGTTGCTTGTATGGTAGGACAGGAAAGCATTCTGTGCACATCCCAGATAAGGGAGAATGGGAATTCGAATCAGTTACATGGCAGCAGGCAAGCTGTGTAGCAGTTACTCTTGGGGAAACACAGAAAAGTGATTAGGAAAGCCTTTCACTTACCTACGTACTTGCTCCAAAAATTTAGCTGTGGAGAAACAAAACTTATATTAAGGCTAGAAGTAGATTTTTAACACATGAGGGCTTTAAAGTGCAACATAGCCTTGGCCAACAGAGCACAGCACCCTAGCTAACAGCATCGCTCTCATGCTTCTTAACAGTGCAGTGACTGGCACTACAAACCATCAAAACTGGCCAACCCAGATGCCGATGTACTGCCTGTACTCCCTGCCCACCAGCACCACAACCCCTCGGCATCCCCACAGCTTGTCTCTTGTCACCCACTGCCGGGTTAAGTCAGGGAGCACAATTCATTTGTGCCCAGTTAGATGAAACATGGGCTCTGTACAGACAGCCCCTACTCCACCATGGGGACTGAGGGACAGCAAGGACTTGATCATTCCATGTGGCGAGACTAGTCTGTTAACACAGCAAGAAAAAGGCTAAGCCAACACAACTGGATGTGGAAAGCAGCAGAAATCAGTGACTTTGACAATAAAGGTAGTGTCCAATGGGAAAGATGAGGTTTGGAGAGAGAGGACCCAGTGATAAGAGGAACGACCGTCAGCACAGGTGGGAGACTGGGGAGGTACAATGAAAAGCAGCCAGGGCTGGCAAATGGACAACAGAGAGAAAAGGACTGGAAGTACTGGGAAAAATTCAGTGGCAGCGAGAACAGCCAATAGGGTTACCCAGCTGGGACCTAAACCTCACCATTAGGTGAGGTGGGACATGCATGAGCAGCCAAGTTTTGTGGCCCATACAGGTGGTACTTGACAATCACCATAACACCATTATAATTGAAAGCAATGCCTACACCTCAGGAGTCAAGAGTGATCCATGGTCAGTGCTGACAGCAAGTCTCTTATGCCTTGGACTGCAATACTTCAGAAAAACAAACAAGTGATAGGTTATATCCCACATCCTTTAAAAAAAAACAAAAACAACTTACTGTTGCCTCCTTGGTTTCAAATATCTCACTGGCCTCCTCAAAGTCACATTGCTCTTCAATGCACTCACGCTCCAGAGAGCCAGGTTTGACCTCCTCTAGGAAAGAGTTTGCCCGTTTCTGTATTTTCAGGACTTGGTTTGCATCTTTGTTGCTGTAAAATACTGGAAGCCAAAATGTGAAAGCACAAGCTGGCAAAAGAGCTGGCTGAAAACTGGCAGTGGTCCCTCCCTATCCAAAGGAAGGGAAGGGGGCAAGCCCAGGCCTCCGCCCTGGGGACTGAGGCACCTCATAGGGCTGCTCCTGGGGGTGGGGACCAAGCAGCCATGGCAGCCCAGTGCCTGGGAACCTCTGCTGGAGCAATTCAAATCCCCCTAGTGAAGGTTGGACTAGAGAATCCTTTAGGTCCCTTCCAACCTGGCATGCTGATGATTCTAACAAGAACGACTCCAGACACTCCCAGAAATGCACTTGCAGTGCCTGGAGAGAGGGGTGAAGGGTACCTCTGAAACAAGAACTTACTTGAGGTACTACAGACTGGCAAGGAGCTGGCAGCCAGCAGCATCCCTACGGTGAGGAGCTTCCACATATTGCAGCAGGAGTCACCTAAGGGAGAGAAGGCAGGTGTGGAGGGGTCGTGCTGCCCAGCTGCAGACCCTCCTACAGATGGTTCCTGTGCAGCCAGCTCCCTCACTTGCTTCTGGCAGAGCAGCTGGCTTGCTGAATGCTGTGACTGCCATGACTGCCTCTTTGATTTCTGTTCCCTCACTCCTTTCCACCATCAGCAGGTCCTGAGAACACTGCTTGCCTGCCCTCACACCCTCCCCTTGTCACCAGCTCTTTTTGACAAGCTTTCAGTTTCATTCAAGCAAGCTGTGCTGTGAAGCCCCCAAGGATACAATACTTCTGAAGCACTTACTGCTTTTAGTCAGTGGGAATCAGCGTGATCTATCCTTCTGCCATGAGCCCTGCTGGAACTTAGTTAATCCCTAACTTCAGGTATTTACTTTTCAGAGTGACATGAAGTGCTTTCTTTTTAGTCATTAAACAAACAGTTCTTCAGAGGGAGCTCGACAATTTACATGCACGCAGGAGAAAAGTGGAACCCCTAGGCATCCTCTTCTCTCTTTTTCAAAACTGTTTTTCTTTTGACTCTCTGGCAAGTAGAAATGGCTGTATTTGCTTTGCAAGCACAGCCACCCAGTGCCCAGGTACCTTGAGGAGATTCCATCACCTCCTCTCAGCACACAGCCACCAAAAGGAAGATGTGTTTAAGAGTCCTCCCACTCTTCTGCCTCATCAAAGGTCCCACCACCAAGCAGCCAAGGCAACAAGCCCCTCTCACAGACAGGAGCAGGCAGTGCCTGCCCCAGCAGCTGCCCCCGGGGAGGAGGCTGGGCAAGAAGCTTGTGTCAGTATGCTCCATCTTCTGGTGTACTGGATTAGGTCTTACCAGCACAAAATCTTCTATTAGATTTTGAGTGTTAACCTTTTAGAGAGCAAGAACAATCCTTTTCTGAACTTCTATTGCATCAGAGATGGTGTAGAGCTCTGCAAGCTGTTCAGCAGGTGACACCATCCTGCGAAATACCTGTGCAACTATGTGTCCTTTGGGACCCTTCATGGGAGAAAGTGCCACCAGGTGCTGGGAAAAGATGAGTCTCCCCAGGACCTTAGCTCACATCCACTGACACTGTTTAGCAGGGCTCTGACTGTTTATAAAACCTATTTTTTTTTCCTCTAACAAACTTGGCCATGAACTCTCTTGAAAACATGCTCTCTTTAAACACAAAGTTACAAAGTTCATCAATTTTGGACTTGTTCTAAAAAAAAACAAAAAAAAACTGTGGCAACCAAATTGCAACTGGGGAAGATGTGTGCACTGTGAAACTCTACTGATATTTTCTTTATCCTCGGTTCAGCCATTCAATAAGAAAACTTCATCTAAGATTAATGATAACAGATTTTTGCTGGAAATAAAGGTTATGGAAGACCATTTTAATGTAAAAAATAACACTGAGGACCTCTCTAAATCACCTTCACTAAAAGAATGGCAATTTTTCTTAGGGCTAGAAAGTGAAGAGGAGAAAACAGAAACTTGACAACAGGTTGGCAAGATAAGAGGCTGAACATAATTTTCATTGACACTGTGAAGAGTTTTGATTCACAGTGTGTTACAAAGAGGTATTAATAAGCAAAAGAAATCACCTCTCTGAAGTAAAAGAAGTACCATGGATCTTTCATATTTCATAGCTGAAAGATAAACCCCCTACAACCTGAAGGGAAAGACCACACCAGACTACACGCTTTGTTCTTGGTTGCCTGTGTATAAAAAAGCCAAAAGCTTTGGTTTTCCTTCTTCTAAGAGGAAAGCTTGTGGGAAAACTTTCAAATGTATTCTCAGTCTTTAGCTTCTTGTCTAGGAGTGATGAATCCCTCCTCTAGATTTTCTCCAAATTGAAACTGTTGAGAATGTAAATTTCCATAAATTAATTAAATTGTAGACAGATGTAAATTTTGATATCGAGGGGAACCGAGGTGGTGAAGCCACAAGGTTTCAAAACCATAGCTCTCCAGTGATCAATCTTGTGTTGCATCCAGCAGTTCCTCCTGCTTCACTTTTAACAGCTAGGATTTGTAACAAGCCCAAATCTGAGTATATTTCACTGTGCAATCAAAGCACTAACCCTACTTCCCCAATGCACAGTGGAGATTCTCCCTGCAGCAAAGCACTACACCAAGTCCTCCGTATCCTCTTAGGTACTGATTTCTTGCATGATTTTTGTAGAAACGTATTTTCTGAGCCATCTCTCCCCATGAACCATCTGAAATGAGACAGCAAGTTCTGAACAGGCATTGAAAAGGGACAGACAGGCTGATACACACAGTGCCAGACAAACCAGACTGCTCTTGCTCCCCTAGGAAACCAAGCTGAAATACCCTTGGGCTGCTCTTCTTCAAAGAAAAGGTCCTTGGAGGCCAAGGTTTTGGGTGGCTCACACATGAGCTCCACCTGCTCCAGGTCCTCCTGAAGTGCACCCACCAGCCAACACACTCCAGAAGAACATGGGGCTGAACACTGCCCTTCCCTGCTGCCTTGTGGAAAAGCCTGGGGCCACAACTGACTCGGGTTTTACCCTGAAGTCAACAGAAGTGGAGTGTTTTAGGTCATATGCAAACTCTCCCATCCCCTCCTTTCTTGTGAAGACAAAGATGTCCTCCCCACCAGGTCATCTGGTCAAACAGCCAAATACTGCAACTCTCCAGACAGAAGTTGCTAGGGAAGTGCCATGTCTTTCATCTATTACTGACACAAAATGTCACATTGCACAGCTCTTCATTCCCCCTGCGTGACAATTAAACATTTTAAGCTGCTCAAGGCCCAGATGGTGGGTGCAGTTATTCATCCCAACAAGGCCCAAAGCAGCCACACAAGGAATTTACCTTATGACCCTGATGCTGCTTTACAGGTAAGGAATGACAGGGCTTCTAAACCTGTTCCTTTCTGGTGCTGCCCATTAAGTGGGACCAGATGCTCTCAACTTCTCAACTCTTCTGATGTTTTACACTGCACTGAAAAAAAACACCCCACACATGAAAAAGCCCAATCCCACAACACACAGGACAGGGGGAAGAGCAGCAGAAGACATTTAAATCCCCCTCTCATTGGTACTTTAAGACCTTTGCAGCACACCTCTCTCCAAATCTGCTCCACCCTCCCAAGATCCATTAGGTAATTATCAAACCAAGAGGGTGGCATCCCTGAGCAGGGGGTGTGATACCCCAGCAATGATGCCCTGAGTGGGGCAAAGAGTTTCTTGTTCATTACTCCTGCCATATATAAAAAAATCAAAACCAAAAACACAACAGAAAAAACCCCAAAACACCCCAAATGACTGGAATCAGAGGAGTAATCACATATTCCATCTCTCTGCTCCGAATCCTTTGCATGTTTCCTGTAGTGCTGCTTAATGCAGAGCCTGAAGCTCAGAGACACTGCATGTGTGAGCAAAGGCAATAATTTTTCTCTTCTCCGTGATACTAGGACCAAGTAACCAACATTTGCACAACTAGTTTTAGCATTTTCATCTTGCAACAGTATATAACATTACTAGGGCTTCTTATGTTCCCATCAACTACATCGATTACTTCCTCCACACAAAGTAAATTCTTCCCTTTTAACTATCAGTACAAAGGTCTTTTTCAAACAGAAAATATTCACAACCATTACAAGTTACTTTCTACTTACTTTCAGCAGCACTGTGGAACTGCAACCATCCTGTTGAACTCATCTGCTGAATGTTTCTTGACAGCATCTTATGAACTCATCAATATATACAGGTGGAGAAGAAAGCTCATCACAACCTATCTATGGGCTGCTCACCCAAACATCTCCACATCTTTTAGTTTCAAGTTTACACGTCATTTTGTCAGTCAGTTTCTACCTTTCAGGAGGAAATTAATTTCTCCCATACAGTTTCACTTATTCCAGTTATCAAATGTATCACCTGCAACAAACTGCATGCACAGAGGCCCAAGCAGAGTAGACAAACAACTGTTCCCTTGGGCACTCACCACCATGACCAGGAAAAGGTGGTCACACCTCCTGACAAGAGATCTACAAACACCCAGAGGGAGGTATCTACCAAATGCCCTGCTGAGTTTCTGAGTGCTTTCCCACCTCGCTGGGGGTTTGCAGATAGTGGAGAACGCAGACAGTGGATTGGGATGAGCAGCAGTAGAACCACCATGTTTGATGCATCTTTTCTTTTGTTCACTGCAGAGCTACAGGTACTAAAAATAAACTACATGATGTCTTCTACTCCATGCCAATGAAACCAGCACAAAAGAATGCTACAAAACTCATCTTCAACAATCACATTCATTGTTTCACTCCTCTCTGAGGAACAGCTCTGAACTTCTCATGCATCTCAGGATAAAGCCATTTTATCACAGCACAAATTTTTATTAGGTGTTTCTCACCAGAGGGGCACTGCAGCCCTCTCAAACAATGAAATCAGTAACCGAGAATCTTTACTGGAAGCTCAGAAACATGTTTACTTTATATACAAGAAAAACTCATTTACAACAATCAACAGTAAGCTATGTACAAAAAAAAAAATAATACAAGAGACATTTCCAAGGTAATCACTGTATAAATTAACACAATAAATAGGAGGGAAGCAGGTCCCATTCTTAAGGCACAAAACCTTCTTCCCAAGACTGTACAGGGATTCAGTTGCTTCCCTATGCTTTTGACAAGGTCACAGGAATGGCGGGGAGACCCCTGAGGAAAAATGGTCAGTGGAGGATGACAAAGACATGCAGTCACTGCTGACAGCTGTAGAAAAACATAATTTTTCATCCTTTTTTTTTTTTCTTTTCTTTTACAGTACACACATCTTAAGATACAAAATATTTTGTGTAAACAGTCTTTTTTTTTTTTTTTAATCACATAGACAGTATGCACACTTTTAAATAATACTAAAAAAAAAAAAACAGGAGCAAAGCTCTTCATATGATTTGGACGCAGAAACATTCCCAAGACTGGCATGGAAAGCCTGGGCAGAGATGGAGGCTCTCTTGTGCTGGCTGACACCTCTGGGTACAGAGTGGCACAGGTCCCCTCTGCTGCCAGGAGCCAGCTCCTGCTGCAGCCAAGGATGCCTGTGCCCAGCACGTGGGCCCACAGGTGGAACCAGGCTGCACAAGCCCCCACAGCACTCCAACCTCCCTCAAGTCTCCATCGTACACTCGACCGCTGAAACCAAACATTGTAATGTGGGGTAGGCTATCCCCCAGAAGTTAAATATCCAGGATAGTGCCTGAAAGTGAGACAACATACTGAAACCTCTTCCTAGCAGAAGAAACGATGTGCCCAGCTCACTGCCCATGCTGTCCCAGCATCACTGCCAAAAGTGAGGAATGACAAACAGAACGTGCCACATGGCTTTCAAGCATCATGGTTTAAAAGACACAACATAGGTGTGGCATGTGCAGTTCTAGCTTCTCTCAAGCTGGTGTTTTACCTGAGACTGCAAGAAAGTATCTTTTTTTTTTCTTTTCCTTTCTCTTTTTGGCAATGCAGCAGATTTTTTTACTGTCTAATTGCCCTTCCTGAATTTCTCTCCCACTAAACACTACTGGATGCAGAAGGAGGAACTCGGAATAATGTAACCAGAAATTCAGCCTGGCTCCCTATTTTGCAGATAGCTCTCACTGATGCTGGACACAAATTGTCCTCATCTATTCCCAAAATCTCTGCAATAAAAATTCTGCATCATTCCCAGTCAGACACAGAGCTACAACCCTTTTGGAGATGTAAACCTTAATACATATTCAAAGGCACTCAGGTTACATGTGGATCGCATTTTCTCGCTCTTAAAAGAAGGTAGAACTCCCTCCTGGCCTCCAGTAAGCAATAGACAGGAATATACTGGCTGTGAACCCTTTGATAAAATGTGCAAATAGACAGAAAGGATGGGAAACCATCAATGCAAGAGATCCTAAAAGTAAAATAAATGAAGGCTGGTGTCCACAGGCATCCCTGCTCATAGCAGATGGCTAATGGCTGCAAGGGCTCTTCAAATATGGCATGAATTAAGGACAATGTCTTAATCTACAAACCCTTTGGATTTCCCTGTTCTTCTGAGCAGGAAAAGTAGAGAGGAACTGTTTCTACCAAGCCAAGAATTTAATCCCCTAGGAATTATGAAAGGCAAGTGCAAGCTGTTAATGCCTGGAGGAAGATCACAGCAAGAACACCTCCTTCACCATGCCCAGGAACTAAAAAAAAAAAAAAAAAAAGAGATCTAACCATGCCCCTGCTGGGGACAGGCAGAGAGGGCTGCACCTTACTGTCACCACTGAGGGTGGCTGCATCCTGGAGCTCTCCTCAGGGGAGGTTCCTCCTCATTCCCATGCAGAGCAGATACTGGTCTGTGCCTCAACAAGCAGGTGGAAAAATACAGCATGTCTACATTTCTTACTTACCTAATACCTCAGAAATTCAACACTCTGAGGAGGGGTGGTACTTATAAAGAAAAAATACAGCTGTGGAAGCAATTGCCAGTGAAGAGATGGGAGAAACAAAGTTGGGGCAAAGCTGAACAGATTTCTTGCTCAGTCCCCACATTATTTATACCACAAATTTTGCTAGCTTGATCAGGCACATTTAATCTTCTGTTAACTTCTCATGGGGAAACCCTGTTACTCACTAGGCTGAAACACATGGGTGAACAACACTAGTTAAAAGCAGATAGGGAGAGTCAGAGTGATCTTTGGTGAAATCTTAAAGAATGCAATGGCATTTGCCCAGCTTGAAATCAGCCCATAACCTTTTAAGGCTGACACGTCTTTACATGAAATAACTTGAATGATTTTTTTTTAGGCTAGAGAGCTGATGTCACTTTGATGAAATCTCTACCAATAACAAAGAACAATATCAAGCCCTTTTTCTGTCTGCAGCCATAACCAGGCAGGTGCCACTCAGCAATAATAAAAAGTAAATACATACAAAACAACAGGGTAATCAAAAATTCCTGTTGCCTCTCCAGCCTCACAGCACTAAAGCACTAAATGTTCCCAAATTCCCTTTGCAGTGAAAAACATGGCAATATAACTATGCATGCTGGTCTTCAGGCTCCAGCAGTCACCCACTTTGGGTCAGAGAATTCAGTGGCAATTTGAAGGATGACTAGGAATGCTGATTCAGAGGCACTAATTTTTCTACTCTCCACTGCTGGTGGTACCAAAGGCAATTTACCAACCTGGTCAGTAAAAATCCTCCTTCTTTCAGTGCTCTTATAGAAGCTCTGATGTCCGACAGCACATGATATACATATCTCAGGGCCACCCTGAGATATGTTAACCCAGGAGGACTGAGCAGCCCTAATGTTTTGGGTATCCACCTTTAAGTGAAGGAGCAAGGCAGGAAGAGAGGGAAGGCAAGCAGAGATGGAGGAAACTGTTCCATATCTCACAGCCCAACCAGCTAGTTAGTGTCCTCTTTCATCTGGTCTCCTGAAGATCAGTTCAGAAGGTGGAATGTCAGAGGCGATCTCCTGTCATCTGGCTCTCCAGAATTCTGTATTTTCTTACCACCAGGACTTTCAGTTTGTGATGCCTGAAAGCCTAAGGGTTGTACCATTGCCTCCTGCTGGAAGAGAAGTGCCAGGCCCAGCAGAAGACCCCTCAGGCTGGTGTGAACTGCTGTTTGAACCAAATGCATTGTTTGTTGCAAGGCAGAAGTGAGTGAGAATCACTGGGTATTAAGTGGCAAGAGGTCTGGACTGGCTCTGAATTTCTGATTCAAATTGCATGCAATTACAGGTGCATTAAAAAGGGATTAGTAAGACAAAAGGACAAGCTCTGTCCCACTTAAATGCTCTAAGATACAGGTATGACACCCAAATGAGCAGAAGGGTTTTGGGTAGGAGAAGACTGTCAGATGCTCCTGAACTAGGACTGGCCAAATAAACTTTTGCCCTGAATTAATTCTACTGTGATGAAGTTATCCATGAAAGGTAGCTGTGTTGCAATCCTCAGGAGTCCTGTGCTGCCACTGGAACCAGAACTTCCCAAGCTGGAGGTCATGGATCTCCAAACAGCAAGTGACTTCTCCTCTGGGAGCTCTGCCTGACCACAAAGAAGGTTCCTCTCGACTGGATGCAGCTGTACCCCACAGGAAAAAAAGGTAGCACCATGCTAGGTTGATAGGAGCTCTGAACAGCTGCAGGTTGGCTGTTCAGCAGAGACAGTCAGGAGCACAGCTGCTCTGTGAGGTGACTGCTGTGCAGTTAGGGGGAATGGTAGACACATGCTGTGAAAACAGAGGCTAAACCTCGCTGGCAGGAGTACTCCGGCTCAGCTCCTTGATCCCGTGCAGTATTCTCTTCATGTGACCCACTTTGGTCACACCCAGGTCCTGGGAGAAAAGAGAAAACCTTAGCTTAGGAGAAAGGCAAGGGGGAAATTCCAGGTGGCTAAGAGATGGTTACAAATTAGTCAGCCAGTTATAAAGAGAGGAAGAAACCAGCCAGGAAGACTACAAGCCTAATGGTTATTTAAGGAACCTCAAACTGTGTGTCAAAAGGGTATCAGAGCATGACAGGGGTATGAGCAGGCACAGAGCAATGGGAAGAAACAACAACAGACCATTAGCCAGAAATGCAAATGCTTTGACTGTTAAAGGCCAAAGCAAGAGGAAGCAGAAGAACATCCAATTCTCATGGGTCTCAGGTAGGAACCAACATGCAGAGGAACCAACCAGTCACTGGTCACATCAGCTACAGGTGTGAACGCTTGGGTACCATGCAGCGAAGCGCAGGCTGTGGCTGGAAGGCATGCAAGGTGAGCAGCTACACAGACCACAGCAACCTCAGCACAGGAAGATGGTCAAAACCACAAACAAAGATCCAGAGGGCATTCAACAAATGCCAAGCGCTACTTTACACCAAAGGTTTTTTCTGCTCTATGCAAGTCACCAGAATGATGACACAAGTCTCTTGCACATACAAAGAATTATCACTTTCAGTTTTTCTCTGCAGAAAAAGCATCTCCTGGTGAGGAGATGAAAAGCTGTACCATGTGGTTGCTAAGCACTCTTTCAAAAGATTGTCTCTATCTAGTCATGGCATCAAGGACAACAATCTTTTTTTTTCTTGAAACAAGGAAGGCAATGATCTGTTTTTCCAACAACTACCACATAAGGCCCAAATTTTCCCAATCACAGCATGTGCTGCAAAGATGGTACAGGAGCTGAGAAGCTGAAAACGATTCCATTCATTAAAATCAGAGACTTTCAAGGACACTATTTGCAATCCATGTGCTGGACTGTATGACACCTCCAGGAAGCTGTGGCAGAATGGGTCTCTCAACTTGCTGTTTTATCTCCCTGCTATTAAAAACCTGGTGACGCGAAATGGTGAGAAAACAAAACAAGGCCACAATGACCCCACTTATCTTGCCAAAGCATGTGGAATGAACAGTGGGGTAGATCATCTCCAAGCACACTGAGCACAGAAAGTCATGCAGATGCAGCTGGCTATTTCTCATGAAAGTACCTTGAGGTCCCTCCGCTCGAGGTGCAGGAGCTCAGAGCCCCGGACGTCATGCCGGATGAAGATATCCTTATACTCACAAAGACTGAGATGCTCAAGCCAGGCCGCAACCTCCTCCGTTCCCCAGAGGTGAACTGTTAGAGATGGAAAAGCAGGAATGGATTGAGTACCCAGAATCCCAGAAGACAGTGAGAGATGAGGACACCACCAGCACTCGGTGCCAGACAAGGAGGGCATGCAGTACCAGAACCTCAAACCAAAGGGTGGGAGGGCAAGGACTGGTAGCACAACCAACAGTCTCAGACAAAGGAGGCAGGGCAGAGAAAGTTGAGAGGTGTTCTCTTAAGCAGAGGTTGGCTGCAGGAAAGCCAGGAGGAAGTGCATGTTCATTTTGATGGGACGAGATAAGCTTTTTAAAGTTTACCCCACATGTTTGAGTACATTCAGTGATAGTACTCTGCTTACAAAACAATAAGAGTCATAAAATATATCATGAAGACTCAAGCACAGATTAGTTTTGCTATTATGCAGCAGCACTTGTGCTGAGTAAACGAAATGGCAACCTCTGCCCCAAAGCCTGAGGGACTGAGGAAGAATTTAAACTTCAACCTGAGGGACTGAGGAAGAATTTAAACTTCCACCTTCTTGCACAGCCTCTAAGTAAGAGAACAATAAAGATCCTGTGGGAGGCAAAGAATGAGCACCAGCCTGTCAGATGGGAGACTGTACCCACAATTCCATGGCAGAGGACAGGGCCCAGTAGCCTACAGGACAGGTAATAGTTCTGAGTTTCAGAAGAAGAAAGTCATTGTAAGGAAAACATAAACCAAAAATCAACTAACCCAACTGGAGAGAAAGTGTCTTGAATGGCAATTTTTTGAGTGATGGCCAGTTTTTATCTACTGACCAGGAGGATCAAAGGTCAGGGCGCATCTGTGGTGATGCTGAACCCTGGCCAATTAGACATGAAACTTGATTAAAGCTTGAGGGAGAATCAATGAGAAAAACATCATTAACAACGTCACAGAGAATCAGCAGTGAAAAGACTGGAGTTATGCGGACTTGGGCCCCACAGTCATTTTGATACCTAAATGCCAAAATCCTCAAATTCACATGTTTAAGCATGCCCTAAAATATCCCTGAAAATGCCTGGATGGAGGTAGGATTCTTCAGAGGGCACCTCCTGTTTTTCTCAGGAGTATTTGTGTAGTACTGGGGGGGTAATGACTTAGAACAGAGCAATAAGCTACTTTGCCATGTGAAAAGGACAGACTAGACCTCCAATAAAAGGCAGTTGCATGTGAAACAAAGAGGGAGAGAAAGTGAGAGGAAAGAGACAAGAACAGTGGTGTGACCACACTGGTGAGACAGAGACACAACGAACAAATAGACTTGGTACCAGGCAATCCCATGCTACTATGAGTCTCCTTATTTTTGTTGTTCTTCTCCTTTTTAAACTTGGTCACCAGCCGAAATTTGCCACTGCGACTGCGTTTAGAATAATCCAGCATCTGGTTCTAGAAGAACAAAAAGGGACAATCAGGTAAATGGTCATAAATTGATTGGAATGAACCAAGAACAAGCAGTACTGACATGCTCAGCTACATGACTTTGTAAGAGAGGGAAGAAAAAAAATAATTCTGATCAAGACTGGAAAGGAAACAGAGAAAGTTGATCCCATGTCAGGCAAGGTACTTTAGCAGGAAATTAGTTCCTTTAGCCCAAGGGAGTCAAGTTTCCTTCTTAATGTTTTTTTCTCACATCATTCATACTTTTCCACAGGAAGTCAAGCACTCAGAGCCAACTAGTGAAAAAGAGACGGGCTAGGGAAATAGACCCTTGGTCCTCCTTACTTCCTCATCGCAGGGCTCCATCAGCTGCCACAGCCAAGGGATGTCTGCCAGTTTCCTCAGCTGGAGGTCCATGTCTGCCAGGGCTGCTTGGAGCTGCTCCTTCTGGGGAGGATCTAACTGCTGTATCAGAAGTAGAAGCAAGGCAGAGTTAAAAGCCACATGGTGGAACACGCAGTCAGGTCCTCACTGTGACATTACTAGCTTATAAAGCAATTCCTCCTTTTAAAAGGAACTGGAGAGCAGTCACTCTGCCCAGACATTACCAAGTTAACAATTTTCATGTTTTCTGAGCTCTAAACTCCATGCAAGCTAGCCTGACTGCTCATCATGCCTATGTAGCAATACCAACCTAATTCCGTAATTATAACATATAAACTTAACTGGTCACAAAGACAAGAAGACCAAGACCAACAAAATTTTGCTTGCTGAGACAACAGCATGAGAAGAAAGTAAGTGAGAGGCTGCTTTACTCCTCTGTGCTTCTTACCAGTGCCATCTTGCCTGCCAGCAGCAGCTCAGTCTCATTGTGCAGGGCTTTGACATTATTCACCATCTCTACAACAAGGCTGCAGTTCAGACCCTGCAGGGAAGCAATTCATGCACTAAGTAAGCCTGGAAATGCAGAGGTCTGAGTAGTCAAAAGGAAGAAGTCTTAGACAAGCAAGGCCTACTTTTGGTCAATCAGAAAGGAAAAACAAGAGCTACGGGAAAAGGACAAAATGGGAGATGCCAAGTGAATCAAGTACCTCTGTAGACTTGGATTTAGCGTAGACTTTGTCCATAGACTTGGAGCTGGCATTGACAGCATGGGCAAGCTCCTGTTCCATATCCTGATAGGATTGGGCTATTTCCCGAATGCTGAAGAGAGAATTACAGATTGCATCAGCATATGCTCAAAGCAGGAGATCTTTTCTGACTGGGTATCTCCTCCTCACGCCCATCTGAGTGACAAGAGCAGGGCTAAAGCCTGGGAAGGGGCACAGCCTCTGGCAAAGCTGAGTGGTGGTCCCTGCTGCTGCAGTGAGCATGCAGAGCCAAGGCAAGGCAGGCATCACAGACACAGCAACACAGTTCTGCACACAGGCTGGGATCACTCTGAAATACAACCCAGACATTTTAGTGTGGCCATGGTGATGTGAAAGGCAGCTGCACATACAGCTTAATGAACACTTCTCTGATGTGACTCTGGAAATTTTATCTCAGAGGCCAAGATAAAGGAGCTGAAGGCCTGAGTATAGGACAAGCAGGTCAGCATATGCTGACTTCTTCTAGAAGTTCCTTCTGGGTATCAGGGTTATAAGAACCCAACTTGTCATCTCAGCTCCTAGAGAGGCCTTTGTTTCACGGCTAATAAAAATCATTGATACGCAAAGATAATGGCTTCTATCAGGATTAAAGGATCCATGAAAGTACCATTTTTAACTCAGAATGACCAAAGATATTTTTTTTTTACTTCAGTCCTCAGCATAATGAACGATGTTGTCCCCAGCAACATGGACCAGCACTGCAGAGAGTGAACAGACACATCTCCAGGAATTGGGAGTACAACCAGAAGTTCAGGCACCAAAGGAGGCCTCTAGTCACCAAAAGCAAATTGAGTCCTACCTATGAATGAGAGCAGCTGCAGCTTGACCAAACTGGTTGATCTGGGTGGATTCTTCTTCAGACATGATCTCTGGTTGCAGAGAGAAAGAGGAGGGTCGGGACAACTCACACTTCTGTTTGTCCTCCCAAGACTTCAGGGTGCTCTCAAATGCCTAAAAACACAGCAAGGAAATGGTAAGATACCTTTTAAAGAGCCTACAGCAAACAATGGCTGTGCCTATGCCTGCAGAACCTGCAGATCTTGTATAGACACTTTTCATCATGGGATCAAGTAGTTTAGCTGCTTCTAATTTTGCTAATGAGCTGTTCGGGTTGAAGATTTCCATGCCACATGCTTGCCTTGGCTTAATTTGAGTGTGACAGGTGGAAAGGAAAGAGGAAGGAAACAGCAGTCATGGATCCTGGGTCTGGGTGGTCACATGAGATGACTTCAGGCTCGGTGAGGAGCACAGGCCTAAGGACAGAGATGAAGGGAGCAGGAAAGCTGGTGTCCACTGGAACATAACTGCTTTGGGGGACAACGCAAGGTTCTGGGGATATACCATTCTGCTGTGTCTGCAAGTATCTGTGAAGCCCTGGGGTAAAAGCATTCCCTCCCTTTACTGTTACTCCTACAGGGCAAAACCAGACTCTGCTAGCTCAGTGCAAGCCATCTGTTGATGAGGGAATTTGAGTTTTTCACTTTCTTTATTTTTAAGGAAACTAAATATTCCAAATCACACTTAAAAAATACTACCTAAGGTACAGGGTCACACACATGAAGAAAGGACAACACTTCATCTACTGCATGGGGCAGATTAGCTCTGTGAAAGAAGGGATGTGCAACAATGATCAAAAGGAGAGAAGGAAAACCAAGAATAAGGCCACAGTCAAGACAACAGCTGAATGTTGCTCTGCAGAACTCGAACCTCTCGTCAGCAGCAGCTCTATGCCTGCAAAACTGGGTTTGCAGGCAACCAGAAGTGAGATGGCACAATCAGAGCCACAGCTTCAGAGGCCCCAAGACACACGGCACACCCACTAGGGGTTTTTGTGTCCTCTCTACCTCTTGTGCTTTCCTCCACCTTTCCCTCCGTATCTGGGTGTTGCCTTCCCTTTTCTCCCTCCCATTTTTACAACAGGACCCTTGTTCCCCTTTGCTCTCTAGGTTATCTCCTTCAGCCACTCCTCCCCTTAAAAGTCTCAGTGTGACATTGCAGAAGCTCACTCTTCCTCCAGAAGAAGACTGTGCACACCATTCCTGCCTCCTCCTCCCTCCAACATCCACACCAATACCCACTGTTCTCTCCCAGACCAAGGGTAGGATGAGGCAACACCCAAGACTCACAACAGGGGCTTTGTAGGCTCTACCTTCACTTTCTTTTCACACCATCATACTCATAACACCCTGCCAGGGCAGGTGCCTCAGGCCTGCATCAGGCTGCTTTCCCTCTTTTCCTCTCAGCTGTTCAATCTTTTTCTTGTTATTCAGCAGGTTATTCCTTTGCAGAGGACTCTGGCTTGCTCTGGAAGCTGGGTGAATATGTGTTATCCTGGAAAGTATGAAGAGCTGCTACGAAGTAAATTGTTTACTCGTGGACAGTTACAGAGTTGGGGAGCTCACAAAGCCCATTTGTTCTACAGCAAGGTCTTTTTCCTTTCCTTTGCCTTACTACCACTCAGGAACACAGTAAAGCAGTAAAGATGCTTCCTTATGTGCTGGTACTCATCAGATATACTTGAAAATTATGAGATGAGACAGACACACACTGCTGAACAAGGCAAAAGACACTGCTGTACTTAGTCAATGGGGTATAAGACACATATTGAACAGTAATGAGAAATTATTCAACATCTGAATCCAGACAATTCACAGCACTCACTGAGACAGGCATCCTGTGGGGGGAAAAGCACGCAAGCATGTTAAGAAATGCTGTCACAAGGCACCTAGCAAAGGAAGAAAAATAAGCTTGTATAAACAACTTTATCATTTCCCAAGTAGTGAAAGGAAGTTTAATCATGTTCTTTCCAAAAAGTTTTATGGTGTATAGCAAAATACTCTTCTTACACTCACAGAAGTTCAGCTTTCCTGTGAACCACTGCTACACTCTCCAGGATTATGTGATATTGAAACATCTGTGTATCACAAAGTGTGAGCCAGGCTGCTCTTACCCTGTCTCGGGTGAGGGTCTGAGCTCTGTTCTTATGAACAATCCAAATGTAACCAGGAGGCTGGATCCAGGCTTCTCCATCCACTTGCACGGGAACGCCCTCTTCCCCCAGGATTGCTATCTTCACTGTCCGGCACTGCAAGAAGTGATTGCACTGGAGAAGCTCTACAACGTTGGGTTTCCAAAAGCATGAGACACTCTCACCAAAGCACTCTGGTAGCCAGGGGAGCTTTGGTGCTCCTGAAGGCACAGTTGCCTGTAGTAGGGCATGCCTTATCTTTGGGTGGTGGGGACCATTTGCTGTGTCTTTGGACTAATCTGGTTTCGAACTGGTGGTCTAACTCATACCACAGTTGAATGCCAGTTAATAATTCTATGCCCAAATCACCCCTGGACATGCTCAATTTGCCCTGGTGGATGCTCCTTCCATGGACAAGAGAGCACAAGGGAGGGCTTTACAGACTGCAATTGGCAAAAATACCCCAACCAGGAGATGGGGGAGGAAAGAAGAGTTCACAGTCGATACCTGTGCAATCCGGTGATGCTGTAGGTTTATCACTCGTGACACTGCCATCTGCATGCTCCCAAACACTGCTACCACCTCCAAAATCTTGTCATCAAAGGAGGGGGCTGTAAAAGTCTAGCCAGATACAAGAGAAAGAGAATTCAGTTGACACATAGATATGCTGAGGAGGTTTTCTTTACACTTGATTAGCGAAGACTTGGGGGTTGGCTTTCAATTGTATAATTTTTCATCTGTATAAAACTAACAAGTCTGGAAGGTGAAGATTTGCAGTGAGCTAGGGAGAAGGAGCCTCAGTGCTCTTGAAGCCACTTGGGCTTCCAATGGAAACTAACACAGAGCCTGCAGGCTACAAGGCAATTACCATTGTTGTTATTATGACAGTAGGCACTTCATTTCAAATAATGAAGCATTTCTGACTGCATCTAACTCCTTTTGTCTTCAAGGAGCTTTCTTGGCAGTCTGAGGGGAAAAGGTCAATCTGAAGTAGTTCCTGGAAGTTCAACTGCTCCAGACAGCATCTGTATTTTTTCTGAATCACTATAGACTGCTTGGGTGCCACGCTCCTTAAGCCTGGACCTCAGCACCCCATCCACCTGTACATGCAGACAGGGCCCTTGCTGCCTGCTTCCATGCACTACTCTCAGGGGCAATGACTCCAGAATGACTCCAAGTAAAAGTATTTCCTGGACTGACTTAGAGAATACTCACATCATCTTCCTTGGTGCCCCCCCAGAAGTTGGTGCCTCCTGCGTAGCTGGGAATGTTGAGTACAGCAATCCCCTGAAGACTGGGCAAAGGGATTGGCCTCCCATCACACTATACAGAGAAGAAGGCAATATTATTCTCAGTACAGCAAGAGGGACCTCTCCTGCCAGAGCACATCCTCAAAGAACACAAAACAGGCTACACAGCTTAGTGATAAATTAATTCAGGTTTCTTCTGGTTTATTTATGTCCTAGAAGAATAGAACCTATCCATTCCTGCCACATGAACCACCTCTCCTTTGGCAGACATGAATTTTAGAGAGATACTGTTGCTTCTTTTCTTCAAACAGGCATACTTGAGAGGCCTGGCAAAGCTTTCTGGTTCATTCCTCAAGAAAAGGGAATAAAACAACTGAAACAGCAGCTCAGTCTGCTGTGATGAGGATCTCCTCCTGCAAGCTACCTGCAGGTGGCCTGTACACGAATATTTCTTTTCCATTCTGATGTGCATTATAACATAATTAAATTAAGGGCTGTCCACTACACCTACTAGCTAAAATGTTGACAATCTTACCTATGCTAAATAATGAGCTGGGGACAGTTAATCCTTTAGCTGAGCTGGGGACAGCAGGATGACACTTCCCTGACAGGTTGAGAATATAAGTTCTCTTCTAGAACCAGGAAAAGCCCCTTGCAGCTAGCTCAGGGTGAGGTACAGCAAGTACCTTGTGTGAGACAGGGAAGGGAACATCCTAAGGTCAGCAAGTGGAACCATCATGACAAAGCCAAGGTGTCACCTTCAGGAGACACAACTAGGCTTCCCAGCTTGAGCAACAGAAGGGTCAGGTAATTCCTCACCTCCAGCAAGACTTTCTGCTCCAGGTTTTTATATGTTCTGTGTAGCAGTTCCTTGGTCCCCAATACTCCATACCACATCATATTTTTAGTACGACTTCTAAGGGGGCAAATCAAAAGAGAAAAACTTATCATAAAAATTCACCCTTTCACTTATAGGGCAAAAAACCCCCCACCATGTAACCGTGCCTCCTACACCTTAATACACCAAGGTGCTTTGCTTCCAAAATGGTCAAGCACTGAAAACAGTTATTGCTTCTGCTAGAAAATTGCTCCCCTTTATAGAGAAGTCAGGTAGGAACTGAGGATGACTGAGTCACACACATTAGGAGAAACATACACAGACTCCCCTGGCACAGAACTTGTCAATCTCAAGCACCAGGATCTCAAGAGCCTTTTGCAGTATCAGCTTACATATAGCAAGCAGACCAATCCCAGGCTACACAAAGCATCCTTTAGTTGCCCAGGTATGCAAAATGCCAAAACTTGGGATTTATAGTATGTTAGGAAGAAGGCTGAAATCACCTTCCCTGGCATTTAGAGCTGAGCTCAGATTCTACCACAGCTAAATAGAAAGCCCAGGAGAAGCACCTGTGAGCGAGATCATGAAACAAACAGAACCAGCATATTAAATCCACACTGACACAGCTACTCAAAGATCTTACATTAGCCACAACAGCATAATGAATCTGTAAAAAAATTAGTAGCTAACCTCCTTCATCATGATTTCAAGCTGTTGTTGAGGGTTATGCAGACAAATTTGACAGTATAGCTGAGACTGACAATATTCAGCACATTTGCACACAACTGGTTTCAAAACCACACAGAAACAAAGTGCCAGTCACTTCTGGCAATAGGCAAAGGTCAGCCGGGCCCAAACCCACCTGCATTTCTCTGGGTGCTCATCACGTTTGTTGTTGAAGTCCAAAGAAATCTTCGCATCCAGTCCAATTCCAAAGTAATTATTCATGACACACTTCTCTGTGTAACATTCACTGACAAACAAAAGAACAAAACTCCCATTCCTAAGTCTACATTTGGTGTACATCTCGCATGCCCCCTCTGGCCACCTCACAATTCTGTTGCACAAAAAGGTGCAGAACAAGAAGTCTCTGATAATCAGCACTGCTGGGAGTACCCTAAAATGCACAAAGACACAAAGAATACCAGAAAAGTGGCTATTGAGCAGCAGCCTCTGCCTGTAAGATTTCACAGCCACAGGATTTGCAGAGGAATTCCCCCCTTGCCATAGAAACACAGTCAGAAGCCTACACTTCATTTACAAGAATGAAGTTGCAGGTCACTCCCATTCTGTAAAAGATCTCACAAAACATTAGCAATGCTAGTTGCCTTTACATATATCTATATATCTATATACATGTATAGATATATATAGATATATTAGGTGTTATCTACAGGAAGCTGGGAAAATGAGCTCAAAAGTGTCAGCTACTCATCTCAGGGGCTCTGAAGCCCATGAAAAAAACCCCTCACTTTCTGCATCACTGGATTTTTATTGTTAAAACAGTTTAGCAGAAAGAGTCTGAGAAAGTCTTCGCATCCCACTTCCCCACTGCTTGCCCTATAGTGTCCTGTCTGGTCCCTCCTTAGGCCTCCATGCTGTGAGGGTGGTAACTCCCCCCAGGTTACTGTCTACTAACTGGAAGCTGGAGCCATCTTTGAGTGTAGGGAGAAGGCTGATCTAGATTTCATTCCCACCTAAAACTCTTGTTCCACCAGTCAGATGTATCACTACATGTGGAACTACAGAGCTGATTTTCTCTGGTATCCAGTGTATGAATTAATGTATATCACTCCGGGCTGCTGCAGTCCACTCTTCATCACTATAATCTAATCTACTTCTCTGTCCCTTTGGAAATGCTCCCTCCCTCCCTTCAACCTCCTGAGCATACTCACAGATTTTCAGGCTCAGAGTTAAAGGGATCAGCATGGATCAACAATCGGCTGATGACAGAGCTCCCAGGCAAAGATCCAGACATGCCAGCACGGATATCTGTAGGAAAATTGATGACAGAGAAGAGGGTGATTAATAAGCAGAAATCAGACAACTTCGACCTTGGAGGCAAGACAGCAGGGCAGAACATACTAACTCTTGTAATATACTGTGGAAAGCAAACAGCAGTAGTGCTTTCTTCTGCTCCAGAAGGCTTAGCTGTCTCAGTAAGGAGAAAGGCTTTTGTTTGACAGAGGCCAGCAGCACAGTTGAAAAGACATATGGAAAGGGAAAACAGGAGTGTTTTCACTGCAGCAATGTTTTTTCTGTTTCAGGGTGAGCCATGCAACATCCTTGCTTCAGTGAGCAGAGAAACAGGAGTACAACTAAAGTAATTCTCCAAGTTACTCAAGAATTATCACCCCCTGCTTCTTAACTTATTAGCTGGTGACTCAGAAACAGTACCTTTGCCAGAGAGAAAGAAAATCACCTGCTTCCAGAAGAAACAGTCTGAACAAGTAATTTGGGTAGTGATGAGAAGTTGCTACACAAGATGTGTGAGATGGGAATTCTGCTGTGCACTTCTAGTGACTTCAGCTTTCATGTGAAGGGACTGCTTGTCCCTTCTGTGGCTTCCACTGATCAGGAACCTCTCTCAGCAGCATCCTGCCAGCCTTCTCAAGATAATTTTAAGCTCAGTATCTCCTTTTAACTTGCATTTAACTTCTGCACAGTGTTAATAATCGTCTGTGTCTACGTCTCAGCTACAAACTGGAAACTGTTATAGCTCCCTCCACCTCTCCACTTTTCAGCCTCAGTGGAAAGCCCCAAAGGGTTTTCTCTTCAGGTGGACTCTGCACCAAGGGGTATAAAGGCAGGACAATTCCATTTTTTATGTGAAGCCTTCACTGCTGTCACCTATACTCCAGCTGGCTGCCTCAATGGGAAGCTGTGGGTGTTGCACTTACTTGGGTAGAGGATTTTTGTGTTCAGCATTGGCAAGTTGTCCCGGTTTCCTGTCTGGGGAGGAAGAGATGCAGAGCTGCCCAGTGACAAACTTCCTTTGTTTATTAGTCTTTCACAAGGAGACTTGGAGGCTGTAAAACACAACACAAACATGGCTCTTGACAAACATAATGCTGTGATTCAGAGCTGCAGAGAGCAGCACAGCCCAAGCAGCACCACTGGGTTAGTAATCACTCAACAGCAAAGCACTCTGGCCACCAGAAAGCAAAGAGCTGACAGAACCAGTCATTAAGGGACAGAGATGTGGCATATGTGCAGCCAGGAAACCTCACAGATTGGAGGTACTGAAATGCCACATGCAAATATTAAAACTGGAGATGAGAAAAAGCTGGTGCCAGCAGCACAACAGACCTGTTTTGCTCCTTATTAGCACTAAGAGAAGTTTCAAATATATTTGCAGTGACCAGGGATCTCTAACAAATTACTCACGTAACAGTTACTAAAGCAAACTGCCATTCTCTGCCATCTGCTAAGGATGGCAGAGGCTCACAACAAAACATCACCAGGTAAATGACATGAAAAATGCTCAAGACTCTCCTTGCCCACATACTGAAAGACAAGAGAATTCAGATTGCTGGCACAAGAAAACTTCTGAACCCTCGGCTCCACGTGCTGAGACCATGGGCCATCAGGAAGTGGGGTGCATGATGCTCAGGCTGGAGCACAGAAACATGCAAGGCCTGGCATCTGAAGAACAACCATTCAAAAATGAAGAGAAAACCAGAACTCACTTGGAAGGCAATACACATAACACCTCCCTCACTTTTCACAACAGAACCACAAGGGTCAGGCAGGACCTGCAGGTTGGAAGCCCCAGAGCAGTACCTTTCCGCTGGCCCCTCCCTTTGGACACTCCATAGCTGCTGCTGTGTGATGATTGCAGGGAGATTTTATCCTCGTTCCGCAGCTCCTTGCCCTCCTCAGGGGCTGAGAGGCTGAGGAGGAAGCCCTCTTGCTCCTGGGTCTGGGCGTTCTGCTCATCTACAGCTGCAAGGAGAGAACAAGTAGGTGAGTGCCTCACAGCTCTTCTAGCAAGGAACACCTCCCATGGATGCAAATAACAAAAGGATGGAACTCTAAGGCCCCATCTCCTTCAAGGAAAAAACAGGAATAACAAAAACTTCCCTACATCATTTGTCTCAAGTAAACTCCACCCTAAAAAGCTTTTGGAACTGGACTGGCTTAGCCTCCTGTCTGCCAAGCTCTTTAGCAATGATGCTCTAAACAGAAGTGTCCACATTTAATGCTACAGGTACTCAGGCTTCCCGAGGTGTAAACTGTGCTACAGGTGATGAGCTGCCATTTATTTGCATTTAGATGTTTCCAGAACTTCTAAGTATATGGACACTAAATGATAAATTTAATTAATTTTCTGTAAGTTTAATCTATACTGGGGCAACAGCATAAACCACTTGAGAAGGGCACTTACATACTTATAATTAGGAGGAAGAAAATAACCACTGGTAAAAACTAATTCAAACACAGGAAAGAATCAGACTGTACACTTTGGAAGAAGAAAATGGATGGAGAAGTTGAAAAAATACATCTGAAACATAACTGGAGTTTGTCCAAGAGCTGCCAAGAGTTAAATGCTTCAGCTTAAATAAAGAAATATAAAGAATAAAGAAATTAAAACTTCCTTTGCATGTAATCAGCAGACCTTCCTCCCCAGACAATCCTCAGAGGATACAGCTCTGAGCAGCCCTGAGCTGATCTACCAGCTCCCTGCATCTGCAGGGGATGAACCCCTTTTCTGTCAGGCTCTGCCCTGCCCCTGTGCTGACTGGAGTTCTTCAAAAAGACCCTCAAGGCAATCCAGCCCACTAGCCCAGCAGAAATATAAATTCTTCTTGCTGGAAATAAATAAATAAATTGGTTGGGCTCCAAAAGAACTCCAACAAACATCAAATTGGCACAAGGTTGGCAGGGGCAAAGAGGGGCAGCAGTGAGACCAGGACCTCTGCTTCACCAGAGGCTGTTAGCTCAAAGGTTGGGTACAACACTGGAGTGCTGGAAACCCAAGTGACACTGCAATGCTCTGTACCTAGCTACACAGCTGCTCACAGTGCACATCAGGGTGTGCACAGACACTTTTATCTCCAGTAATAAACTGTTCAGCACTTCCTTTGGTTTAAGTCAAACCACCGAGGTTCTGACAAACAGCTGGGAGACTGATGCCAGGAAATGAAACTTTGAGCTATAGGTGTGAACAGCTAGAGAGACAGTAAGGGTCAAGATGTGGAGACGGTGGTGACCTGCCTAGAAAGTTCCATGGGAACAGAACTGATTTGCTAAGCACAGTATAACACATTCCTAGGGTCAAAGGCAGTTTAGGGAGTTCCTGCCCTCTCCTGCAGTTCTACTACTGCACTGTTTTGCTGGGCTTTACTATAAAGAGATTTCCGAAACAATCCAAGTTAAAATACTTAAAATACTTTCTGACCAAGTATTTTCAGATCTGCTTTAGAGTGAGGCCACACAAATGGCTGTGCTGACACAACTGTGGTATAGGTGAGGACAGGCAGGAAACACAAATGAACGGAGTGTGGGAGAGCAGGAACTTCTGAAACCAGCCAGATGGGAGAGAACACACCTTGAACTTCAGGCTTTTCTATCAAGCCATGTCTCAGACAGGTGGGCTTGGCAGAGATGATGCTGAAACTACACAGCCAGGCTTATGAATAGCTTCTCCAGCTCAGTAAAGCTGTTTTTAATATAGAAACCTACTCCCCACTGGAATAAAGGGAATTTCTACTTTTCAAGAGCCTGTAAAAAGTCACAAGCAGGACTCCTCATGGGTTACCTTTTTCTGCATGCTCTATTATCTGACGAATGGCCTTTTTCAGGCTGTTGGCTCTCAGCATCAGCTGTTCTCGGGGGCGAAATATCTGGGGCCGGGCAGTACATGATGAGCCCACTGATCGGTCACTGGAAGAATCACAAGCACTGCCTGACCCATCACCATCTTCAGTTTCCTCTGCAATGGTAGGAGGAGGGTTTGGCAGAGATGAAGATGCTTGAGATTCCTCATTCAGTGCCTTCAGCAACGAGTCCAACTTCTCCTTCAGGACAGAGCACTACAAGGCAAAGAACATCTGAATTTAACTAACAGCAGACTGGGTAGGTCACTCTTTCAGTGCTTGCTGAACTGCTGCTCTCCTAGTTCATTGAAAACAGATCAGTTTTCCACTTTGGTGGTAGAAACACAAAACAGTTTTTTCCAATTTTACCTTCCTGGCCATGACCTCTGATTCCTCTGAGCTTTCTGTTGCCTTCTCATAGGCTTTCCCTACTCGAGCCACAAAATCCTTCACTGTCTCACAAAGCACCCTAGACAAAGAAGGCAGTGAAAACAAAGTCATGCAAGGATTGTCTCAGATTTTCACAGTTCAGCTTTCACTTGGAGCAATTGTCCTGCAAGTACTCACTTTGCTGAGGAGATGACCACAGAGTGCTGGTCAGAAGTCAAAATTTTGGACAAATGAGCAGCCACAGAGTCTTCATAGAAGAGAATCTTCTGCACCTGGTGACAATCAGAAACAAGTCACTGGGATTCTGCTTCCCAACATTAGCTGTGTAACCACTGTCTCCCCTGAGAGTACCTATCATTCTACAAGTTCTTTTAGCCCTGGACAAGTTCTGTGGTCCGGGGTTCAGTTACCCACAGGAGATCTGAATCTGATGAAAAAACTAATTCTGAACCTAAGAATCAACATCAGTGCAGTCCTTACAGTCTCCAGTTAATTACGGATCTAAAACTGGGTTTTTATGGTTCTTTTAAGTGCTATTGCAGCTCCTCACAATTTCAACAATGCAATGCCATGATCTCTCTTGTTCCACTGCCCACTACAGCTATTGACTCAGGTATCCCAGCCTCTGCCCCTCACCATAACATTTCATTGACCTAAAGACCCAGGATCTTTGTAGCTCCTGCTTCATCCAAGCCATAACTCAGGTGTGCCCTATCTGAACTCAAGCACTGCCCCCCTGCCTCTTCTGAAGCCATTGCTCCCAGTCCCCTGCCCTCCTCATCTCATGAGGTACCTCAGAATCCTCACTGAAATCTTCAGTGACTGTGGAAGTGGAGGCCTGACGAGGGAGTTTGGTTTCATACACCATGATGCTCCACCTATTTCAAAGAAGACATCAGAGCTGTCACTACAAGGCAGATGATTTCCTCCTTTACTCAAGGACACAACAGGTTAGAACCTCAAGCAGAACAAACTGCACTTTGGCAGAGGCATGACTGATATAAGGAAGCTATAGAGTTGCAATGGAATTGCAGAGGCTGAACTGGGGGAAGAAGAAGGACTGACACTATGAACAAGTATCCTACAGGAGGAAGACCTCTTCTGTACTTCTTCCCTGCCTCAAATATTCCATGGCCAGTGCTTGATTCATTGTAACATTCCAAGTTGCAACTCTAAAGACAAGCAGCATTTTAAACTGTACAAATACATATAGGCAATATCAATTCCAGGGGTAAAGATGTTAATTTCTGCATTAAAAAAATTGTGACTGTAAGGCTGTCAGATTCAATTGATGAGAACTTTGGAACACAAGAGAGGACACTGGACAACAGATAATTTCACTCATTGCTATTATGCAGCAGTAACACAAGAAGCGAGGCAACCTTCTGTCACTACAGAGTGACAGAGGGTTATCAAAGAAAAAATGTTAACTGGCATTAGTCAGAAATTCAGCAGCTGGTAGAAACAAGAACTGCCCAGTTCTCTTTGAAGGATATATTCACACAATTCTTGAGCAGAGGAGGATGTTAATCACCTGTCCAGCATTTTGGTACTGGCCCTCTCCAGCTTCTCCAGGATCTGGGGGAGCTGGGTATCATCATCACAAGCAGAGCCCCAGCCTAACACACGGGCAAGGTCATTCCCTGTTCCCAAGGGCAGCACTCCCAGCTGGCACTGCATTATAGAAAAAGAAACCAAAACCAATATTCAAATGGGAAAACACAAAGCACAAACTCCCACATGTAACAGGGGTGATTTCTTCACGCTAAGAAACAGCTAGTCCTGGTGGGAGCAGAAATGAATTCGGTGGAGAAAACAGCCAGAAGGGCATGCAAGGAAGGACAAATTTCCTCTACTTTTTGGTTGTTAATTGAGAGAGAAGTGCATTAGAGGTACTATCTCAAGGAGCATCTTACTACAAGTAACCCCTTCTACAGATGTATTTATTTAACCATCAGGTGGTGCTACTGCTTTTTCTGTAAAATTACTATAGACCCCCCCACGAAGACAAAATGGAAACAAATTAAAACACTGTGACACTGCTACTCTTTACAGTGTTTCTGTCTATCCTAAGGCTCAGAAACAACACCAGGAGAATTAAAGGGAATAGCTGAGGAGAACTACCCTTGTGGAACTCCCAGTTTACTAACTGCAGCCCTTTCTGAGTACAAGTCTCTATGCTGGTGATGGAGCAGGAGTGATTCAGAGCTACTCTGAAAGCTCAATCTTTTCTGAGGGAGTTGTGGAGGAGCAATGGAGATAGGAATAATTAATTAGCCTGGTACTGCTGCTTGCAGGAAACTACTGCAACACTGCTGTGGTAGGCTTTTGGCAGCTTCAGTCCCATGGCAAACTGTATCTGTATGAGCAAAGAAAGCCCTCTTCAACCCATGCTATTGTTTGCCCTGCACTCTTCCATACAAGGAAGCTCACTGGGCAGGTACCTGCTTGTGAAGATTGAGGCTATCGATTTCGGAGAGAACCCAACCAACGCTTCCATCCCCACCACAAACCAGAATCCGGAAAGTGTCAAATTTCTGGAACAAGCGTAAACTAGAGAGGGGAAAGAAAAAAGCAGGAGAGAAGAACAATCAACTGTTATAGGAAGAAGCAATAAACAATTGCAATACAGGTAACAAGCATGGCATACTTGCTTAAAGTAGGCTCTGATTTTGCAATGAATACAGGCCAATGAATAGACTGATGGATTACAGATGAATTAAAATGATTATAAATAAGGAATTATAAATACAGCTAAGCAACTGAAAATGGCTATTCACTACAGAAGTGTGTCCCAGATATACTCCTCTGCTAAAGCAGGGCACTTTTGTCTGAACTGAAGAGGAAACAAGCATGTGATAGCTCATTACCCATTGAATAAACTCCTTTTTGCAGACTTGCTGTGTTCAGCCCAGCATTAGTCACTTGTCACTGTCTGGAGTGCTCTAATGTCACTGTCTTCACACTCAAGGCCACACCAATTAAAGCAAAGCTTAATGAGAGGGAACTTTATGCCGTCAGTCAGTGAGCAGACAACTGTAAGAGGATGTAAAGCCTCACAATCTTTAGCACTTCCTCTGGGAGAGCAACACGCACCAGTGCTCTGGCACCTTGTCTGTTCAGCAGGCAGACAAACCACTCACCAGTAAGACAAGCATGAATTTAATTCTTGACCTTTTTCAGAGTATTAAAAACAACCTCACTTTAAGCTTCTTCCTGAACATCTTTCAGACCTACTGCACACTTTTATTTTGTTTCTTTATTAATTATTACCTAAGAGTAACTACTACAGAATTTACTGGACTACATGAAAATCCTTGTTTCTTCAAGCACTGGTGACACAGAAATGTCTGCCAGAAATGACATCACCTTATGGTATAGCTGACTGGCACCAGTTCAGAATATCCGAATTATTAAGCAGCAGCCTTTACCATACACACCATTTTCTTCTTAAGAAACCAAAAAAGGGCAGCTGTTGTAGCAATGTGCACCACAGCTTGATTAAATAATTGATTCCCTGTCTTCTCCTGTTTAAGAGCAGAATTCTTTTCTACAGTCAGTCTTGCTAGGGAGAGGAAGAAGAGAACTATTTAATTTAAAATGTTTTTGACAAATTATTTATCAAGCACCGCCCTGGGAAGCATGCTGCTGTTTTAAAGGCCAGTGTTCTGCAATTCAAGAAACCACAACAGTTCTCAGGAAAGCAGAACCTAATGGTCACTCATTGAGCAGTGGACACTTCCACATTAAGCACATTAAGCATCTACAGGTCTGATTCACAGACTTCAAGTCATATTTAGAAAAATATGAAGGAAATGCACCTTGTGTTCACTATTATTATAAGAAGCACACATTCATGACAAAAGATACTCAAATCCAACACAACAGAGAAACATTTGGAGGGAGCAAACGAGAGAACAATTTTTTTTTTTAAGAGTTACAGCAATACACTAAAGGAATTTATTCCCCAGTGCTCACTTTTTTTAAATCCATAGATATTCTAGTGTAATTTGGTAAGCAAGCTTGAAATGTCTGCTAGACCCCAGGGCAGAACCAATTTTACCAAAAGCATTCATAAGAGATGTTTTTCCAGTATCACCATAATATCTTCAAAGTCTCACATACTTCCCAGGTGAGTTATTTCTGGATAAATCTCATTTTTACAATACTCATTTGGTATCTGTTGCATTTGTCTGTTCATGTGATGTAACTCAAGTTAAATCTCATCAGCAGTACATCAGGATGCCTGTTATGAGTCTGCTTGCTGACAATTTTTCTTCTGGCTTCAAGCCTTCTATGCTTGGTCATCCTCCAGGGGAGAGTTTATGGAATTTGCCCAAAAGCCCACAAGCTGTCCTGCTGTTACTCATGAATGGAAACAATAACCTTTTTCAACAACATTTTTGGTTTTAGCTAATCAATAACAGTAAACACAGAGAGGAAAAAACCCTCCAAACTTTCTATGTATTCTATGTTCCTTCTCTGAGGAACAGGTTCCTTGTTATATCTGAGGGTGAGCTTATAATCAAATAAATCACTCGTACTTTTCTGGTGTTTAAAAGTAATGTGTGCTTCCATTGAGTATCTTCTTACCCAAGGTGAGGTCCTCCATTCATGAGGTCAAAGACCTGGGCTGGATTCAGCAGCTGTTTGAATCTTCGCAGAAATTTTACACCTTGGTTGTCTCCACTTTTTGAGTTGACAAAGACCAACAATGGGCTTGTGCATGAAGGGGGACACGTAGCTTTCCAGAAACCTGATGGACAACAGGAAAGTGAAAAGGAGGAAAAGCCACGAGACATGAAGCTGGCCATGAAAATAGAGCCCCACACCCCAGCACAGCTACAAAGAAGATGATGCTTTCCTTTTGCTTATGGCACTCACTGGGTAAAAGCCAATCATGCACAGCCCTGAATCCAGCATGAACCACAACTCCTGCTGCCAAATGTCACACTCATCTCCTAGCAGTATGCCAACATTCTCAGTTTCCCCAACCTTCCCAAACTGATTCTTTAATGGAGTGTTCTAAATAAATTTTAACAGCTGCAGCTCAGCAAATGCTGATGTTACTGGGTACTAAACAGTTCACTGTCACACTTCAGCAGTATCTCCCAGTCTGGATTTTCAGCAATGCCAAAAAGCAGAATTTTCAGTTGGCAGAGGATGGCATTAATAGCTAAAGGGACTGAGAGAGGAAGAGAAAGCAAGCACTGCTTGCTGGTGATACTCACCATCTGAGTCAATGCTGTTAAGAGCAGTAGGAGGAATGACAGATACCTTGCACAGCCCAAGAGGGCACTTGTTTGGCAACAGCTCTTTACATGCTGTGTGTACCTGAAAACACAACAAAATCCATTCATTCACAGAATGACAGAAGCATAGAATATGCCAAGTTGGAAGGGACCCAATAGGATCCCCATGTCCAACTCCTGTCCCTGTGGAGGGCACCCCTAGAATCACCCTGTGTGCCTGGGAGTGTCACCCAAACCCACTTTGAACTCAGGCAGGCTTGGTGCTGTGACTGCTTCCCTGGGGAGCTTGTCCATTGCTCAACTGCCTGCTGGGTGGAAAACCTTTCAAAATCCTTTGGGCATGGTGGCATAACTCATAAAGCAGTAATTCATAAAGAATCCAAGGAAATGTTAATTGCAAAAAGTTATTTTGGGAATGATCTAACCAGACTCTTCCTACTAATTCTCCTTTTTCCATTACCATGTGCTTTTTCTGCCATTTGAATTTAGTACTTTTGAGTTTGAAGAGGACCTGATAACAGGCTTAAAGAGTCTTCAGGCATTCTGCTTTCAAAATCCTAGCCTCAATGAAGAGATCAGACGTAGCAACAAAAGAAAAAGCTAAGAAAACATGAAAGCAATAAACAAAGAAAGACATGAGTGATGTAAGAAGTAAGAGAAGGGATTAATAAAATCACCCCAAAAAAGGATGTAGTGAGTAGATTAGGGCACTTCCATAATTTCTGAGACATGAAGACTGCAACATAGAAGGTTTGCTTCATCTTTGAGCCCCCAGCCCATACATTATAAACACAATTTTATTCATATTATAGACAGCTGAAAACTTAGCAAGATATGCATCCCTGAAGGGTTAGGCAACAGAAATGTACTGCAACAGAAGGGGAAATGGCTATTAAAAAATAGCTCAGTATTCTTTATCGTCTGTCTTTGTTGTACCCTTTCAACTTGTACAAATTATAAATAATGGCTCTCCGATGGGTTTCCTGGATTTAACACCTCCTGTGCCTGAGGCATTGATTTAGATCTAGTAAAATTTGATTCTTCTATGAAAGCTCACTACCAAAAGAAACTGAGCTTGCACTGAAGCTGGATAACCATTTCAGGCCTTACTTTTATGCATCACAGTGATACTTTTCAGCAAATTTAAATTTCTCTCTCTTGTACACTGTTTATCATCTGGAGAGAGAACAACAATGCCTTTGTGGCAAACATGCACAACAGCATGGTTAGAGATTTCAGTTTGAGTAAATCTCATTAAAAGAACAGACCAAAGACCTGATCAGATACTCTCCTTTTAAAGAAATGATCTTATTCATTCAACTCACCATGGCTTTGCACCAAAGGCAGCGCCAGTCTTGCAAACGTAGGACACTGCCACAGGTTTTATCACACACAGTGCATTTGGCACTCACAGGCAGGTTTCCTTCCAACCACTGATGTGGCATTGAGATCTGCAAATGATATAGGGGGAGAGAAGCAACATGAACTTTCCAGAGTGCAGCTCAAGGACACAAGACGCACTGTGGCACTGAGACACACTTTTATAAGCAAGTCTTTGTATGCACTGTTTAAGAACAGCAACTTCTAGAAAACACCTGAGGACCTCTTTTGGCATTTTACATCACACTCAAGCACGAAGAGACCAGGTGACTCACCCCAGGTTACCCAGGAAACACTGACTTGCATCAGACATCCCATATGCTGTGCTACTGTTACAACCACTAATTTATCATTTTTCTGCCAAAATTCAAAGCAGATTCCCCATATCTCCAATTCCTTAACCTCAACACTCTGGTCCATGGCAGGAGACTCTTCCTATTAAAGAGTCCCTGCAACCCTGGCTGCAATTTGCACACAGAAGCTCATGGTCTGATGGTAAAGGCCTTTCCATATTGCTAACACATAGAATCTGCTATCTGTAAAGTGAGGAAAGCTGCAGAGCATATGTTGGTGCTTCCTCATCAAGGTAAGGCTGAGGAGTTAAGAATTAAAACTAACACCTACCCCATTTTCATCCTCAATGATATCCTTCCCAATAGAGGCCAGAGTTGTCCACTTGCAGTTATTGGTTGCCCGCACCGCACACCGCTTGTGGGCTTTAAACTTGCACACTAGAGAGAAGGGAAGAAAACAATAATCCTGTAATCCTGCTCAGACCATGGCATGTGGCAGACACTGCAAAAGCTTTCCCAAGTGACCATATCTAGATTTCTAGAGGAAAGCATGGGCACACAAAACCTTTGTTAGCACTGGCCAATCTACCAGCTCTCAACACCCTGAGTAAGATGGGCTAGCTATTAATTCCTGCCTCCTCATTTTTGAGAGCTGCTTTTACAAAGCCAAGTTATCATCACCTTGTTAAATTTGATATGATTTACGTAGTCATACCCTCCTGCATCCTTTCCACAGTGTCAGCATAACCTTGTTCACACCTGAAGCATGAAGGCAGACATGTCTGCTGTGGCAAACCTGAAATGGAATAACCTCCTGACATTCAAACACCTAGCAAAGATGTTCTTACAAATATGATTATTCTTATGAATAGGAGTATTCCTATGAATATTCTATCTGATACCTCAGAGATACATACCTATCCTCTTCAGAAGCATGTTTTAATAAGAGACAGCAGTATTTGGGTATATGGGGAAACAAAAAATAAATCAGCTATATTACTATCAGGTCCAACACTAAAAGTAGCACAAAAACATCACGTTTATTACCATTTTACAAAATGCCATGATCCTCATCTTAACTTTAGCAGAAGAATACTCTGTAAAAGCCAAAGGCATTCACAGCATCAAAGTGTCTCAGTATCAGGTCTAGAAAAGACACCCAGTCCAATACACAGACTGTAGCTCTCTCATTTTATTAAGCAGCAGTTTTCTACATCTTTTTGCAAACCATTAACAATGTTCCCTTTGAATTATCTCTGGAACACAGCACTGAGAGATAAAGATGAAACTCTCGAACAGGAGAGAAGACAGTGTGCTTACCTTCACAGGAAAGCCCATGTGATGTGACTCCAGACAATGCCTCCCGACAGACGTTGCAGTACGTTGGCCGAGCGTGCGAGCAGGCGTACCAGTTATGCATCCCTGAGAAATGGTCCATGCTGTACTGGGTGGACTAATAAAACAAACGCATTACAGCAAAGTCTAAAGTAGAGCAACAAGACTCATAGCAGCCAGGAAAGGCAGAAATAGGATGCTTTTACTAAGGAAGAGTGGGTGACATGCAGTTTGTACACAACAGACAACATGTAATTCAAGAAGGTCTTTAAGACAGAGGAGATGAGTAGAAGGAGAACCCACACCTTCATTCCTCCTTCTGCCCTACCTCCCATGTTTGTTTCAGTACACAAGCGTGTGTAGGAAAATTAACAGAAGAATTTATCTCTCAGAAAGCTGACCCGTGCTAATTTTGGTTTTTTTGTTGTTGGATTAAGTTTTCAGCAAGATCAGTTCCTCAGCCTGGCTTACTGTGTAGCAGAGGAATGCTTGTGCCCGCAAAAAGGAGGAAACTGAAGGGAGACAAACATCAGAGTGGGTGAAATACAAGACAGCCTCTTTTGGTGCATTCGTCTAAGTACAGCCCCAGGAAGCAAATGGATGCACTGAAGGAGGCAGAATACCAAGCAGGCAAGACATGAATTAGGGCAGGGTGGATAACTAAATAGTGAAAAGACAAAGGGAGGAGAACTGGGTTTCACAAACTACCCATTCTCTGAAAAGTGCTCACAAAGTTACCAAAGGAGAGCATACAAAGCCACAAACATTCTTTGGAGAATAATTTCAGAGTATTTGGGAAAGTTGTTACAGAAGGCCTAGAGCTTGCCACACATTCTAGTCGATAAAAACTACTTCAATTGAATTCCCTGGAAGCTTCCTCCACTCTTAAAACATACAGGAGAGAGGGGACGGAGAGCAAAGGAATAGATTTCCCTATTACCTCAAAATGTTCACGGTTTTGTACAGTCTTCAGTGCTGCAATCCAATCCTCCATCTCTTTCCTGTTATCAGCACAAAGGATTAGCTTCCGACATGGAGTGATAACCTGAAGAGTGAGAGAGAATTATAAGTGTGTGCTCTGGGCATGTCAGTCAGTGAACACGTTACCTCTCCTGCCCTCCACTGGAGCTGTTTTCAGAGGTAACGAGCTGCACAACAAAAGTTACTTGCACCTTTCAACCATGACACACTATAATTCCTTAATAAATGTACAGAACCACAGAGATTTGAGATGTGAAAAAATCTCTCAGGCCCAAGTAACAGCACAAAACAAATCAAGCACAGAGCAGAATAAGTTAATGTATAACACGTGCAGAACTTCAGAAAGTTATTTTTAAGAACTCAATGGCTTTCTAAACTGGCAACAACACTGAAACATTTTGTTAAGACCACAATATATCAGTTTCTAGCAATTAATAAATCAGGTAACACACTGTAAAATCATACTAAAAATCTGGTTAGAGTCATGACAAGCAGGGAAGGAGGAGGAAGTCAAATAAAATAAACAATCTCAGAAAGAAATCAAATATGCTATCTAGAAGAGAAATCACTGTATCTGTATCACCTCGTTTTAAATCCAGTTTCCTGTGGGCTTGTTCAACATTTAGTACATAAAAGATATTCCAACAAATGTTCCACTAGCAGCTTGAAGTTGTGGGTGAGTTTGCCTTCCCTCTAAAAATACCATCCTCAGTGTGTCCCAAGGTTGGGCGTCAGCTCCCATGGGTTAGCTGCCCTGTGTTAAATAACCAGTTCAGTGTTCTTACAAACCAGCAGAAGCCACGCAGGGTGGCCAAAGCTCCCTCTGCCTGGGAAGGCATCCAGGGCCCTGTGCAGCGTGCCACCACCACTTTCCCCTTCTGCATCATGTTTTCAGAGGACCAAGTCTGCTGATCAGGTTGCTGGTTAGTTGTCTTACTAACCCTGCCTCCATGGGGACACCTCCGTAGTGATTTCATCCAACTGACTTTTTAAATTAGACTTAAATGCAGAAGTGTTTGCAAGACCTGGATTTAGGAACAGCTGCATTAAAGCTGCATACCACTAACAAAACCTAAAACCTCTAAAATCTTGCAGCAGCCCACACTCTTCTGTGCCTCTCTGTATTTTGCACATGAAAAAAAAACCTGTCTACAGCATGTGCTTTTCCAGTAAATGGCACCCTAAAATCTAAAATAACAGTGTAAACCAAACTATGACTGCACTAAGCTGATGAAGCCTACCTGTCTCTCACAAGCATGCCACCAAAGGTTTTTTAACGAACACAAAACCCCATGCACATCACCCTAATACATAACCCCTGCTAAACAAAATTTTCCTGTCTGTTTCTTGATTCTCTCACTATGTTTCACAGAGCAGATTAAAAATAAAAACCTTGGAAGCTGAATGTAAAACTTTTAGTTGATGCTGAAATGCACCAGAGCCCCCCCACTAGGAAATGTGCATGTGATACAAAAAAGAAAATCATGCTTGCAAATTTCTGCTTTTAAGCTCCTCACTTCTCTCACAAAATAGATTTCTTTTCACAGGACAGATCACAGCATTCACTTGCAGTAACACTAACCATACCCCGAGGCACTACCTGGACAAGGGCACTACAGCCACCTGTAGGCAGGCAATGAGTGGAGCTGAATACTTCTTTAAAGCAAGGACTGGCCATTCATTCATACTGAAAACAGCTTTGGCATCAAGCATTCTACACTGGACAAAATTATCTGATCTGTATCAATTGTAAGCAAATAAATATTTACAATTTTCTAAAAAAAAACTTTAAAGAACTCCTTCCCTCTTCCCTGACTTTTTCCTTAAACAATTCCAGCTCTGATAAAATTTAATCCCAGAGAAGGTTATAACAGGAGTCAAACAGGAGTCATTCCTTTCCCTTGGGAAAGTGGAAAAGTGGGTGGTTAACTGTATTTCAGTCAAAAACTCTGCTCTGGAAGAAGGGCAATACTAGAGAAATCTTTTACAGAGCATAAAGTACATCAGTCTGAAATGAGAGTAGAACGAGCAACATCCCTGAATCCCTGCTAGGAGGAAGCTTCTTTCCTGGAAATAAAACTAAGTTCAATTAAGTTGTTCAGACAGTGCAGGGCCCCACTTTTCCTCTGGAGGGAGAGACAAGAAAACCTCCAGTTGCATACATGCAACAGCATCCTATGAAAAGTCCAAACATCCTAGGACAATGTGTCCAAGGACCTTCAATAGCTTTAAAGCCAGCCAGTTTTTACAGGGGAACCACCAGTTCATTCAACAAGACACTGACATGCTTGTGAGCAGTGGGGAAAAATAATTTAGAACAGCTGGAAAAATTAATTATCACCAGAACACTCCCATTCAGTGTCCCTTTTGCTATTTTTGTCTCTTTTTAATAAAATAAAAAAGGCAAATGCAAAGTACACAGTACCAGGTTTTTTTCATCACCTTGAAAGACACAAAATTTAAAATACTGACATAAAATACAGAAATGCAGACACTCCTTTGACAAGAATTAATTTCTGAGGCTACTGATCACTACAGAGACTGTCCAGGTCAGAAAATCACAAATTCTTTCCTGTCACCTACTGCATCATCTTAAAAATCCCCACATCTAGTGTTGGACAATCCTCTGTTCAAAGAACAAAGTTAAAGTTTCTAAGACAAGAAGACAAATAAAGAGATCAAGAAGATTTTCATACTTAAATTATCCAGAGAGTCACAGAATTAAAATCAAGGGTCTATTGTGCAACTATAAAACAAAATAAAATGTAACTTTGTGCAAGATAAATTTATGAGAAACTTTTCCTATTAGTTCTAAGCCCCCATTTGCACTGGGACACGGTGGTGTCATCAGAGATGGGAAACAAAAGAATACAACCTCAAAATTCAATCCTGTTCCAAGGAGGACAACAAATCGGGACGAATCAGGCTTGACTGTGAAGGACAGATAAGATTTTAATGTAACTCATGTAACAGTTCTTGGGGGAAATTAAGAAACCATACAAACCTGCTTTTCTGATTAACATGCAGCGGTGTTACAGTTAAACATTTTAATGAGGACAATTAGGAATCCAGAAACACATCAGCAGTGATGCTTCCTGCACAGTGTTTCAGCATTTCTCTCCCTTCATGCAGACTCGTGACACAACAGCCCACACCAAAGATCAAGGGGAGCACTGGGGTCTGGGGGGAGCTGCTGGCCTCCTACCTGTGCAACAGGCACCATGGTGCTTCTGAGAAGGGGCAGAACAGAGGTGAAAGCTCACAGGGAGAGGAAAACACTCACCCTGCCACTCTCACCCACTTCAAGCAGTGATTTCGACTCCAGACCTCCCCTTCTTGAAGGATACCAACAGAGGTAGAAAGGCTCACTGCACTGCCTAGACCACACTGACGATCAACTGAATGTCTCACACACAAAAAAGCAACACAGAGAACACTCTTGTCATCTCCAAAAAAAGCCCCAGCAATCTTCCTCTTGAAAAGCTGTCCTTTCCCAGTCAGGCAGTGTGGGGTGTTTGCTCTCAGCTCCCTGAGGAGCCAATGCTGTGGGACACGAGGCTCGGCAGTCCCTGTTGGCAAATTGGTGGCTACCAATAGCATGGTCTGGCTATTTTTTCATGTTCCATCTACAGCTTTTGACTAACATCCTGTAACAGTATATTCCACAGGATGACGACGCACTAGGTGAAGTAGCATTTCCTTTTATTTGTTCTAAATTTACAAAGCAGTAATGTCATCCAGTGACCTCTTGTTCTCATGTAAAAGAAGAGCACAAAAACAACAATCTGATTGCTTGTGAGTTAGGATGGGGGCTGCCTTGTTAGGAGTTTAAAAAAAAAAACAAACACAAGTTAAAATTTATTTATAGTCTCATACATTTTTGGCCTGTTTGGGGATTGGCAGAACTCTGAATGTTCTTGCCCTCAAACATCTCAGAATTTTATCTAGATAGGAGCAATTACGTAAATTAAAAATGCTTGTTCATCCTAAAAAGGGAATATTAAAAACTAACACACTTTTTTGATCCTATATGCTATTGAACTTTTTGAGTGTGGTTCCTGAGATTTCACTCCTTAGTAGGAACTGGATGCCCAGACACCCATGTGCCCACCACGTGGTGGCATCACTGAAAACCTAACACTGACCACCAACAAAAAAGATCAGCATCAGTCATGGGGAAAAAAACCAAACTTGCCACTCCCTCTGATCAGTCTTGAAGAGCTGCAAGGACAGACGGGAAAGGCTTCAAGACATTTCTAGACAGGACACAGCTTAATTTACAGACCCCTCCCTGCACAAAAGAACCCAGAAATATCCTTTGCTGGAATTACAGTGACAATCAATTGTTCTCATCTGCCTTCTATACAGATGAGCCATCTCAAATCTATCAGAGAAACTCTCGATTTTCAAGCTTGCTCACTCTAAACCTCGTACAGCACATGTCCTCCTAGCAGCAGTCAGCCCCCATCCCTCACACTGATCCAAGCTCCCCTGTCCAAAACTAACACCAGTTTACTGACATTTTGGATCAGGCCAGCTGGCAAGTGAAAGAGCCAACCAAAGAAAATTTCTTATTTCACGTTCTAAAACTGGACTGGATGTCCCTGGATGTCCTTCCCCAATGAACAGCTGTGAATAATTGGATTAGAAAGGCAGTCCAAAAAAGGCTCCTCATATTAGACCAAATTTTAAATAGAAATCCGCTAGACACCCTTTGGTGTTTTGCTCTACTGAGCAACCTTCCTCCACCCAACATTTCTCAGCAGAAGAGTGACAGCGTGGCCAAACATGCATTGGGATTGTTTGTTATCAGAGTAGATCTGGTGAGCTCAGTGACCACAAAAGGCAGCAAAACAGTTTAAAATCATGCTGGCCCAACCATGGAGACAGAGGAAGAAATAAGAGCGCTGGGGGGGCACACAACTTTGCTAAATATAGTTTTTCTGGTGTGATACATTTCTCAGAGTGGCCAAAAGCAGGTGTATGAGAACACCTGCCCTTTCTGACTGCTTCCTTTTACTCACATCCTGTTCAAATACAGCCTTATGTTGTTCAAAGGTGCTAGCCATAAATTCCCCAAAGAGAACCTGGATTATTCCAAACAGTTGATGACTTAAGGTACAGGAACAACAGGAATTTCTGGAGTTCAAAAGACCTAGGAACTGTAAGTAGAAAAAAATAGAATAGCTGCAAGAACAGTGCTGGCGCAGGCAAAAACTTCAGCCTGATCACGTATGGCAAAGGGAAGGAAAACATCCTCCATCTGTAGCTAACTGCTACATCTGCTTTTATATTGTGGAGTCAGCTCTGGTATCTTATGAACCCAGAAACTTGGGAAGGACAATTGGGTGAGACTGTAATGAGGAAACAGCCGTGTGTTTCAAACATGATTGCTGAACAGAGGGCAACGTGGATGAAGTGTGGACTAAGCAAGTGCTGTTCCCCCAGCAAACTCACAAGGTTAAAAAGACAACTGTGAGAAAGAGAAAAGAAAGGAAAACGAACATTTGAGTTTCCTACTTGAATCAGTCCTCTATACTTAAATCTTAATAGCCTCTACCATTTATGTCAGCTTCTGAAACAATCTGGAGCTGAGCTGCAGGCCAGAGACACCTAAGACAGCAAGTTGGCATAATTTTAGTAGGTCTTTGTAGTCTGGAGGAGAAATAATACAAGTATTAATGCTTAGGCTCACGGGGGGCTTGCATTCCTTCACAGACAGCATCCCTCTTCTGATTTGTAATTCAGCTTTTACCCAGTTTTGCCAAATTCAGTTCATTAACTCACTGCAGATCTGTTAGAGCTCTCTAGAACTGCACTGATTCTCTTGCCTCAAAATCTGGATGCTACATGAAGGGGAAAGAAAGAAGCACTAGTTCTATACTCATTTCTATAGGTAAAATCTTTATTTCCTGTGAAAATTACCATCTTTCACCCATGGAAACTCATTTCCACCAGATAAAACAAGTTGCTTGTATTCTTATAGTTATACTGAATTCTGCTTTTTTTTTTCCCCCCCCCAAGTGGGAATAACAAGATTTGCCCCAAAATCCCAAGTGCCAAAATCTCTGTTTACACTATACCAGGTGTGATATTTTATCACCAGCTTCCACATGGCAGTTTTACTTTACTTTTCAGTCTGCAAAACCCAGGGCAGCTCAGACCCATAGGTAAACAGGTGTGGTCCCTCCAGCCCTATTTTTAGATTACTGGGTTCGTTCATCTTGCAATATGCACCTTGTCTGCCAGGTGCACAGTATGGGTGCATCTGCTCTGAACGCTGCTGCCACTGGCACTCACTGCTCCCACACTGTGCCTGCAGAGCAAGTCCAACTCCTGCTGACCTTCCATCTGCATGCCTTCTCCCAGACCTTGCCTTCCCTGATGCTGTTTGCAGGAAAGTAGAGCAGACAGAGCGTTCCCTGGGAAAATTATCATCTCTCATACCAGGGTCACATTCCTACATGCTTCTGGAAACTGTTTCTAAACAAGGCACATTCCTGCTCTTGGCAATTGGGAAACACGAACAAGGAGAGGATTTTAGGACTTTTGCAACCACTTAATAGCTATTAAAACTTAAGAGGATGCAAGAACGTCTTTGCTACTGCTGGCAGATAAGAAATGCAGGCAATCCTGGTAATCTGTGCATATTAATCACTAGAGATCTACATGGACAGAGAAGCACCAAGTGGGAACCATGGGCTGCCACGCCAAGTGCCAGAGCACCTTCCTTAGCAGAGCCTGGTTATCCACTCAGCCCCATTTCATCCAGCAGATGCACACACTCACTCCTTTATCTGTTTTCCAAAGGATGCAGTTCTGCCAGGAAAAAAGTTCCCAAGCAGAACTGTTCAGAACCCCCCATGAAGAACAGAGGGGCAAGTCGATGTTCCCCGGTGGCAGAGCTGCTGTCTGAGTGGGCTCATACACATCAAGGCTTGCAGCTAATAAATCACAGGATTGAGCAGTAAAACTCCTTGCCCACAGTAGGAAAATGACCTGTTACTGACAGTTTAATTCTGGTGACAGCTCCTCACAGCCCCCTAACCTCAGCTGTGTTGAAAAGCTGAGGTTAAAAGGAAATAAATAGCTTTCAACAGCCTGATGAACCCAGGAGCTTTCCATCTGGTTCACCAGGCAAAGACCAGTTCTGTTTCATACACCACAATAGTGAAACCATCACAAGCACCACAGCTGGGAAGATCTCATTTCTGTGAGCATTACTGGCAAAACTCTCCCTTCCTACCAAAATGACCAGAGTAAAGATGTGTATAAAAAGAAATCTCTCTCTTCTGGAGAAGCCCTGGTGTAAAACTAAACCCATCATGTTCTCAAGTGATCTCCTGTTTACCAAATGTTGTGCCTTTGTGTGTCCTCACCTGGGTGGAGGAGAAAATGCTGGAATCTGCAGCCTTGCTCAGAAAGGTAAATAAAACATCAAACACTGCACTAAGGTTACAAAGAACAAAGATTATCAAACAAAAGCTCCCAGTGTTCAGACACAAGGGCAATAATAGACACTCTTTTCAAAGTAGTAAACTTCCCTCTAGGGACACAAAAGCTCTTCAGAAACAGTCTCCTTCACTTTACAGCTCTCTGTCCAGCCTGTCTCACAGTACAATTCACAAAACTCAGTCTGACACCTCCCTCTTACAGTAGTTGCACCTTATCAAAACACCTGGCATATTTTGGGGTCATTTTGTAATGTACAGTATCACCAGATCTCTTCACCCACAGAAACTTCTTCCAGACTTTAAGTCTTCTTCCAAGTTTATCCTCACTACATGTTTTGATTTTTTTTTTCTTCAAATTTTTACTTCTTTTACATGAGCAGAACAGCTCCTGCAGGAGACTGGATCAAAAGTTCTAAAATTCGTTGACATGAAAGGACTTTAAGTGACTATTTTCACTAACAGTGACTCAGAATGGTCTGTTTACCAAAGGGCCTTTTCTCAAGCAGGAAAAAAAAAACCTCCACCAAAGTCTGGATTACAAACTACAAAAATAGAAAAGTATTTTGAAACTGCAGTGGTTCTGACAGGAAATGGGGACTGAACTGCACTTAATGAAGAGAGGGGGGGAAAAGAGCAGAGCAATTCTGGACATGGCAATTCATGGCTCTAACTCACATTTTCAGTTGCTTATAAAGGAAATTCTGACAGGTGCCAATATAAACAGAATAAGAGCACTAGTGGAGTGTGCAATTCTTGAACATGTACACACATGGGTGTGGAAGAGACAACAACCCCCAGCAAAGCCCAACTTTCCAACATGTACTCTAATTTTGTCCAATTTAGACAATTTAACAAGGAGGTGGGAAGAACCATGCTTTTCATGAGACTCTCTTTTCTAATCTTTCTGTTCCAAACCTTAAATAGGCAATCCATGGCTGCATACAAAGGAGCAGGGTGAGGAACCAGAACACTTGGGGACTGTGTGTAATTATGTCTCCAGATTACCAAGGTTTTTTGCAGCTTCTGAGAGCTTTCTCCCCTCTGGGTTCTCCACCCCATGCTGAGGAAGAAGGGGAGGGAAATCCCCTCACTCAAAAGGCAGCCCAAGGACTCTGCAGTGCATATTCATGCCCACCTTTGCTGAAGAGCTGAGGCCAGACGGGGCAGTTTGGGGAATCTCTGCAAATATCAAACCACACAGATTTTCCCTGTTCAGCCTGAGCTTGAAGTCCAAGTCTGACTTTCTGCAAACAGCTAGTAACAAAAGTTCTTATATTCTTTCTCCTCATAAAAACAAGTCACCTGCTCTGTCTTGAAGCTTGTATTTCAAATCAGCACAAGAACCTCTGATCCAGGTTCCTCTTGTTTCAACAGTGCCTTACAGGCACAGAGCTCGGGAATTAAGGAGAGAGGAAGACTTTCTGCCTGGCACGGAGCTCCAGCAGCTCTATTCACTTTTTAAAATCTAAACTCTTCAGAGAAGACTTCACTGCCTTCTCTGCTATAAAGGATTCATTTTCATATTAAAAGCACTGGTACAAAAAATTTAACACCAAATCACAGAAAAAGCAAAGGCACTTCCACTTCACTGTGCAATGAGTTTGCAGACATCAACAACACACAAACAGTCTCCATCAGGAAGCACCCACAGCACTTTTATCTTTTTTTTTTTTTTTTTTTTTTTAATTCAAGCACTTTGCCCCGTCTTTCTAGGAAAGTTAATTACTCCAAGATTCATGCTATTTCTCCACAGTATAAACAAGCCCTGGGATAACACAGCAAAAATATACAGACTTGGAGGAGATCAAACAGTCACATAAAACTCCACAAGAAGACTTTAACTGCTGAATGAGGTCAGTACCAAGTAAGAAGGAGGCAATAACATAAAACGTAGCCCACCTCAGACTTCCTTTTGTCTGGAGAATGACAACCATGTTGCTTCTCACAGAGGACAGCACACTCTCATTCAGGATCACCAGCAATTCCCTGTTCCTCAACCTTACCACAATCATTGTTGCCTCCAGTCATGCAAGTGCTCTGAAAGAGAGGTATTACTCTAATCTCAACACTTCCTCCCCTCCTGGGACATTGGTTAGGGTGAATCATCAGTTAATAAACACTATTTCTTAACTGATGGGTGCAGCATTTCTAACACCACCGCAGGCACAGTTCCCTTTACACCAATACTGGAGAACTTAGTGCACCCAGGAGAGAACACCTGAACAGTAAGAGCGTGGAGCAAATCCATTCCAAGGAATCTGAGCTCCTGCTGATCTGTTATGCTGGCACAGGTGCCATGTTTTTCAATGCTCAGTTCAGAAAAGTCATCTCTTACCTTCTATGTTCTGTCTTCCTTTAAGCTAGTGTCCAGAGCAGCCTACTCTCTCAGGAAAAAAAATCTAAACAGATTGTTTGACATGCAACTGATAGGATTAGTTCCCTCTGTGGTCAGTCTTTCTGAGCTATATTCCACGAGCTGATTAGCTGCCTGCCTAAGGAGGACCTGGGGTAAGTTTCCTTCTGATGGCAGTGGAGAGGCAGGCACTGCCTGCAACAGCCCGCGGCTTCCTGTCTGCTGCTGAGCTGAGAGGTACTTCCCAACAGAAAAGGGTTTGCAGGAGCTCAGGAGTTCAAGCTCCACCTCTTCCAGTGAAGAACTATGGAGGAGGGGTCAACAGCATGGCTCCTGGCACTCAACAGTGTGCTCTGACCAAACTCCACTTCCACCAAGCTGCCCTCACCTCTCTCCACAGAGGGGGTTTTGTCCTATGGGATCTCAAAGCTCTAATTAAGAGGGGATATTAAGTGAGTTCTGTCAGCCACAGCATCTCAATGGGACTGAATCTCCACACCACTATTTGCTAGCAATAAATGGAAAACATTTACAAAAAAACCCTGTGTGGATCAGCCTGGAACACAAGATATGGACTCTGAAGGATCTGATGTCTTTCCTAGGTCCTTCCCTCTTGATGACAGGTGGGCTTTATTAGTATACACATACATTAAGAATTTTTTGTCCCTTTTGCTTTATACTATTCCTGCACAAGGCAGGAGAGGGTCAATCAACTGATAAGGACTCATGTCATCAGCTGTGCCAAATGCACTGGAAGCAGCAGGCACAGTTGGGACCTTCTAGAAAAGAGCAGATCTTCAGTTAGCACACTAACCTGAGGAGTAAGAACTTGTTCAAACATTTACAAAAATGGTCCTAAGCAGGTGACCCGAAGTCCTTTTGAAGACTCCTGAGATTGTAGCTGTGAAGGCAAGACTGAGCAACAGTCCATGAAGTGTCTGGTGTGATCCCAAATCATCCACTTTTTGGAAATCACAAGAGGTTTTGAGGGCACGGCTGGGAAAGCTCTGCTCAGAATTTAGGGTCAGGGTATGATCACACCCATCCAGTGCTGATGATCATGAGGAGTACAAATGTAAGCATACAGTGAGATCAGGAATCCAGGTTAAAAGATGACCACCCTCTTTGAAATAAATGGGTCAAAAGTACAGGACAACATGGTTACCACTGAGTTTGTACCACAGCAGATCCCCTCCAAGGCCCTGTGAGAGACGGCAGCCCAAGGAAAATCCATCTATAACTAGGTACTAAGGGATCACATGGGAAAAAAACTTACAGCCCAGACATTCCAAAATAATTCACCTTATTGACAGATGATTCAGCAGGACAGAGATGACAGAGATGTGACAGAACTAGCAAGTACTGTATCTACAGTCACCCTGAGAGAAGGGAGGCCTGTTGTGGGGCTGCTATGATTTGTTCCCAGAGGCTTCCTGCTCAGTAATTCTGCAGCCTCACTGCCTGGCCAGAGCCAAACAAAGATTTTCCTTACACCTCTCAGGGGACAGAGATGAACAACATCTCAAGCTCAAAGATGCCTCTATTCATATATTCCCTCTATAGTCATGTATCCATTAACTCTGGGTAGCAGTTCTGAACACTGTCCCCACTGCAAATGGGATGCACTCGTTGCAGGTACCTGTACAACATCAACCAAGTAAACAGCAGTGGAACCCGTAATACACACTTGAGGTCTGCATATTAATACTCACTTTTCTCCCCTTCCTTCCTGCTGACAGAAAACAAATTAGCTGCCAGACTTGCATCCTGCGTAGAAGCTTTACTGGCAGCTGTATTTTTTAACCTTATTCCTCTTTCTATGCAACACAGCCTTTGCTGGCTCCCTGCTCTGGTTTCCTTCTCTCATGGTGCTGCCTCCTTGCACTCCTCATTGTTCTTTTACCAGTTTCTCCTCGGACAGGTCTCCCCTTGTTACCTCTTTGCTTTGGATCCACCTTGCTTCTAAGTGGTTTATCTAGTCCTTTTGTTTGCCATCTCCCTTGTTGGCATCTAAAGGAGTGTTGCTCACCCAGAATCTATACATTGAGTGGTATGAATTCCTGAACACAGGGTAAGTTTCTTCAGAAAGCAACAACTCTTCCATAAACCAAAACCCACCAGTCTTCACTGAAGAAAGCATAGGAACAAAAATAAACTTAGAACACCTGAAACTCTAGAAAAACTGCCTCTGCTACACAACACCCAATGCTGGATGTTTCTGATTTAGAATAAAAGCTCAATAGTGAGTCTCACTGATTTGGAACAGGAAAAAAAAATGCATCGGAGATCTCTGAATTGTAGAAAGGAACCACGTTGGAGAGATAAAGGGGGGAAATAGAGTGCTCTCAAAAAAACCCAAACCAAAATAACATTAAACCAAAAGAAAATGGCAAGAATGAAAGGAATCGTAAGCACTGACAGCTAAGATGTGGTAGACCAAACAGCAGCAAGACTAGGCAACCTTTTGATTTTCTTAGTATTTTTATATCTCATGGTAAACCAGTCAAACCCCTCTGCAAGCCATTTTTGAAAGAGCAGATAGAATTAAGAGGAGAGATTGCTTGCTTTTTTTTAAAGTTTATCATCTGAGCCTCATGCTATAGTCCTCAGCTCGAGACAGTGCACAACAGATCTGCTAGTTTAGTCTCAAAGTAATCCTGTATTTTTCACACCCTGGGGAAGGCAGGAAGTGGCAAAGCCTGATACATTGGCATGGAAATAACCTTTCACTGCTGGACTCTAGACAGGGCAACCCAAGGTATATCCCATGTGCAAGGGGATGAGTTATGACTGCTATAAGAAAAAGTAAGTTTATGATTTTAATTTTTTTTTAATCTAAAAAGGCTTAAAGATTATTCAGATATTTTTAAACTCTGCAACAGAGAAGGGAGGTGAGAGAGAGCTACAAGAATAACGAAAAATCATGCAAAAAAATCCTACCGTGAAGCTGTTGTTGACATTCTTAGTGCTGGATTCTGCCACACTGGCATCTGTCAGATCCACCTCATCAAAGATAATGGACTAGGAAAAAAAAAAATCAAAACCTTAATGAATTACTGAATCCAATGTATAAGCAGCAGACCCAAAGGGACATGTCTGCCCAGCACATTCCATCACAGCCTTTTTTGATCTGAAGGAAAGGCCCAGTATCAACAACATGAAGGACACAGAAGTATAGTTCCACACAGTGTAGTTTGTACTCACCTGTCTTCAGTGAAGGCCATGACTTTATTTTTATTAAGGGACTGTTTATAAAAAAGTAATTTCAGGCTTTTTTTCTTGTGAAAGGAGAAAGATCTCTATTTGACTATCAATGTACTACGCCAGATACATTGCAGCTCCAATTTGATAAATTCTTGCCTGTCTCCTCCATTTCTTCCTTTCTTTGTGCTTTCTCCCTTCTTTCTCAGCTACTATTGATCAGTACCCAATCCCTCCTAAAATGCACAAAGATGGAAAAAATTGTGGAAATATCACTATCAGAGGTCCACATTATGCCTTATTTAAAAACGAAGTGTGAGGCAAAACACAGGGATCTCCTAGTAGCTACAAAATGTGAAGATGGGCTTTCAGAGCACATGTTCTTTTCTCTCCTGAAGACTGCCTTCTCATTGACACCCCTCTAACTCCAAAAGCTCTGTCACTGACTTTCTTCCCTTGGACTCATATGTTTTGCCAAGCCCTTACCTTAGCAGTTTTTGCATAGTAGAGAGTTCGTCCTCGCAGCTTAAAATATCGTCTCTTCCAGCGCTGGAAGGAGCTGGTCTGTTTCATCAGCATCCCCTCTTTTATGACAGTCTACAAAACAAGGGAGAGGGGTCAGGCATACATTTTACTGACAGGTATCTTTTATGTTCTCCCACTATACACCTGTACCAAGGGAGACTGGAGTTTCAGATCAATAATCTCAGTGCCCTCTGCTGGAAGTGCTTCACAAATGCATTCAGCATAAACAAGAGAACTTGGTAAGATTAAACCATCACAATGCTTGATCCACTCTGGGCTGTAATTTTATCCCTCTCTCCAGTGCTACCATGATACCAAAAAAAAAAAAAAAAAAAAAAAAAAATTAACTTATGATTGAATGAGCATTTCCAAGCCTAACAATGGCTAGGGGAGTGTAACAGTTGAACTCACTGAGGTCAGATCTCAGTTGTGGATAACTGTGCCTTTCATTTAATTGGCACCTGATCACAAGCACATATACACCACGGTGCATTTGACCCTATCTCCAGCTCTGCCTTGTGAAATCATCAGTATCTACCTGGCACAGAGCTGCCAAGCCTCAGGCCCACAGGGTGAAGAGTAAAACTACAGCAACAAAGGAGCTCTCTCCAACTTCAGCATTTGGTATTCTTCAGATAGTCTTGGCCCTGCCTCAGTATTCTCTGGCTGGCTGCCATTTCCCAGGGCTGGAGTGCCAAAACTGTCTACGCACACTGCCCTTTTTCTTTTTTTTTCTCCTTCTTTAACTGCTTTATAACTAGACTGACATATCAGCATACACAGTCCCATATGCTCACTCACATACTGTGCATACATAGAGGTATGTATTTAATCCACACGCACTTCATTCTACTTTGTCAAATACAGTTGATTCTTTCACTGAGGATGGATTTTGAATACCAACAGCTACATGAAAATAACCTCAAAAACTGCAGCTTAGAAAGACAAAAGGCAGAAGGTTGGAGCTGAGGGCTCATTCCCCAATTACTGATGGAAGATACAGCTCAGGAACTGCATGAAGTGCCATGTTCTTAGTACCTCGATGAACTCGCTTCTCTCCTCAAGAAACAGCCCCCAGGAACCCACCTCTTGCTGAGAGAGCTCATTGTAATAAACACACAGCTAAAACCCAGGAAACAAACGGTCAGACAGTCTTGTAAGACAGGTTATTCTCCATCTGGATGCCAGGAAATGACACATAACAGAGGTCTCAGTGTAACTCAGGTTTGTAGAGTCAGGTCAGCAATGAGTATCAACTAATTAGAAACACAGCACTGCATGTACACTGCCAGGCTACTACAGAGCACAAAATAAATACTCTTACACAGGGTTTAGTTCATTTTAGAAATCCTTTCCAGGGCATGCTTTTAAACGTGCTTTTAAAATTCTATATATATTTCTAATGAGGGTCTTTCCTTTTTGAAACAGCTGCAGATTTTTTAATACTTTCCGTACACATTGGCCCCTGCCAAGCTCAAAGTTTCCTCAAAAAGCACTTGGAAAAAAATGTTAACTAGAAGAAGAAACATCCGTCTGACAAGACACGCTCCTCTCTTGCAAGACTGAGCCACCCTCAAATGGGCCCTGGAGATGACAGGCCTGGACCCCCAGGGATGCCTCTCCTCACAGATCTGGTGGGGAAAAGCAGGTTCCCAGGTACTGCCAGATCTGAAAGAGCCCCCAGACACAAAAGCCACTACATACCTTCCTCTGATGTTCTGAGGAAGAGGAAAGGCTGAGAGCTCCCTTACTGCCTCAAAAAGGAACACCACCTAGCTTGAAGGTGGAGCCAGACAGCCCAGCGAATCCCAAACCTCACTGCTTCCCAGTGTTTCACAAGGCCACCAGTGTGCTGGAACAAACACTCCTTGGTGCTCAGTGTGCCTGGGTCAATCAGGAATCATGGCCAAACCCCATGGTATTCTCAGCAGAATGGAGAGAGATCATCAAAATGCACAATCAAAGCCTAAGCTCATTAAACAAAAAAATAAAGAAAAATCCCCAAGACACAGAAATGTATATAAAAAAATTACTGTCTCCCACACCAGCTCCCCATAACTCTGAGAAGGTCACCCAAAGACATCTTGGCACCCAAGTTCCTCAAGTCACAGCAGGGACACAGCAGTACGAACACACTTTAGGAAGCCAGAAGGCATCTGGGAGCAGCTTCAGGGTCCTGAAACACACCATAGTAATACTCAGAAACAAGATTTAAAACTAACTAAGAGCTGGTGCTACAGGAAGAATCTGAAACTCAGCTGTGACCTTAATCTGAAGCTTCAGCATATGAGAAAACGGAGTTCAAACAGTGACCCAACATCATCCCTTGCTGAAATGACCCCCGAGACGAGGCCAGAACTGAAGGCACTCATCTGGAACCACAAAAGGTGCATTCAGGCTCCTACTCTGCCATGGACTTTTTTTTGAGATCCCAATAAAGTAATTTTCACTCTTTGCATCTCCCCTCCCCAGCTGCCAAGAAGAACAAAGAGCACTGCCCAACACTGCAGTCCTCCTAGAATATATATATATGTCCACCTGATGAGTTACTTTAACATCCAGTACTTGAGTATCAAAGAGAAATATAAAGCAACAGCATCTGAATCATCATGCTAGATGAAATTACACTTTTCTGCAGCTCACCTTCTCCCAAGAAGAAAATGGAAGAGCGGCAAGAGATTTTCCAAATTAAGACAGAAACACAGAGTGATCCTATGCATCCCTTGGACAAAACCAGGCATGAGACAAAACCAAAAATGAGACAGAGAAAATAGGTTCTGAACTCTGCAAAGCCCTGAACCAAAGTCAGAGAGGAATTCAAAACTGTGTGGAAGACTCTCAGGATGTAAAGCCCAAAGATACCGAGTTAGCCAGAGGTCAATCTGATAGCAGCTTGCAAAAGAGCTCAGCTCTGCTGCAGATACGCCTAAACCAGGGTCAGCCAGAGCCCCATGCTCCCCTGGAGTGCCCAGCAGCACCTTGCCTGCTCAGGCTCCTGCCCAGGGTCAGCAGAGAACATCTGCTGCCCGGCCAGCACCCAGCCCAGCCTCACACCCTGACACCACCCAAGAGCAGCCCAGGGCACAATGCCTGCTGTCCCCTGCTCCCACAGCTCCCACCAGCATCTCTCAGCTCCCAGGGGGTCCTCACTCGGCAGGGCTCACAAGGCATGCATTCCTCCATTCCTCTTTTAAACACAACCCGGTTTTTGTTTTTTTTTTTTAACCAAAAGCCAACAATCCCAGAGGTCACCTTGCCCCTCCCTCAGCAGCAGTTTGTGTCATTTGCCAGCCTCTATCTACAGAAAACCTGACAGCTATGTAAGGGGGACCCAAAAGGCCAGAGAGAGGCGAGCTGTGGCGTGCAGCAGCTCCACCAAGATATTTATAGGCACACAACTCAGCACAGAGCTTGGTGGGTTTGGGCGGAAGGGGCTGAGATAAGATCAAGATGACTTCAATGATTCAGGGATTGCTGCCTTTCTCCTCTATTTTAATTTTACAGCCAAAGGACTTGCTACATGCAGTGGAATGCAGATGAAGAAAATGAACAGGGGAAAGGACCTGGCAGCAGAGAGGCACTGAATGCAATAAAGGGGGGAAGGAGCCCAGCAGTAATTTCTGCTTGCCAGATTCCCTTTAGCTTTTTTAATTGAAGATCTACTCTGATCAAATTACTAGCCATGTAATTCATCATGACAAAAGTAAGACTGCTTCTCCCATAACAAAAAAAGAAAAGCTACTACCCTGAAATATCATGAGGTTTGATGATGTGTATCTGACCAAGGATAAATATAAAAATTGTCTGTGATGGAACTACCCAGATTGCTTCCTACCCAACTGAGCTTCTCTTCAGCATGGTGCCCTGTGGCATGGCACTCTATGGGCAGACAACACCACAAAAATATGAAGTATCTAGGATCAAGCCTAAAACAATGCGCTGCTAGTTTTAACAGTGAACCCCTTTTATCACACTATGAGACAGTGTAAAAAAAATTTACTGAACAAACCGCCAATTTAAAGAAACACTGCACATAACAGAGAATGTTAAGTGTCTCTGCAAAGAACATGATTAGACAGCTGAAAGGTAAAGCCTAGAAAAACTCAAGCATTTCACTATTTATCTTTGGCCTGGAAGGAAAAAGACTTCCTGAAGTAAAAAATTCAGTTTACATGAGCAATGCACAACCCTCCCCCCAGCTCATCCCCTATTAAAGTCTGACATCTAGGAAGAGAAATAATATGTGCTCAGATTTCTCTTGTCAAAACCGGTGGGGAGTTTAGGCCTAATCCTGAAGTAACTATAGAAAAGTTTTCCCACTGACCTCGACGGGAATTGTTTCAAACTTACAGGACTTACATGAAGGACCTAAGACTTAAAAGCCTTGTGTTTCAGGGCTTCCCCCTCACACAGTCCCACCTCATCAGAACATGAAGCCAAACTACCAAAAGTGGTAACTCACAAAACCACCAAGGTACAGCTGTATTTTTTGCAGCGTTACATGTCTGAGGTGCCTTTGTACCCAGGAACCCATTCAAGGAGATCAGAGAGTCAGCCTACACAGATGAAATGCTTTCTATACTGATAATGGGAACAAGTCCAGTAAAAAGTTAAAAGTGATCACACCAGACTCCAGAGTGCATCCCTTCTTCTCCTACTCACCACCTGAAACACAGGAGTAGCCCATCCTTTCCTGAAGCTTAAGCCTCTTGCCCCATTTGGATGTAGGACCCTGATAGAACTGATTTCCTAATCTGGAAAACAAGATTCTGCTAGCCAGACTGAAGGCAACTATCAGCCATACTCAGCTGTCAGGCTGGCAAGTGTCCTTTGGCAGAGAGAGGCCCCAAACCCTGTCTGATACAGACAGAGTTAGAACAATACAACCTATTTTACAGCTGAGATCATGACATATTCTTAGGGGCTGTTATTCAGTGCAACAGATCTGAAACAAGAAATTTTGTTTCACTGATATTTCTGACAGAGAAAAAGAACTGTCTACAAGGTAAAAGCAAAATCATTCAACACTACTCAACAGCAACTAAAGAATCTCACATACCAAAGTCCTCAACATCTGGATTTCTCTGTTTTCCATGTGTCTTCAGAATGTAAAAATTTCAGGGCACAGATTGTTTTTATTTGTATGTACTATAAAACTTTGAGCAGGATCCTGAGGCCAAGAAGCAAATAGCTGACTAAAGAAAGCACCAAATGCATGGAGAAGGAGAAAACAAAATGAAAAAGCATATGCAGAACTGAAGGGCTATCTTTATATATGCTTACTAAGGAATTTTACAGGCAGTTGATCCCAAGGGACTACACAACCTCATCTAGTCACTAACTTTGGGTAAGATTTGGCAAAAAAGGCTGGGAGTAGCTCTGCAATCTTTTGAACAAGGCAAGATAGTCTTGCCATGCTAGGGCAGGAACAAATCAGGAGTTCTGCACCTCTCTGTGGCTAAAACAGTTTTAGCAGCTGGATCCATAAAAGCTCTTTGTGGTCATAAATACAGAAAGAATAATTATTTAGAAATCAAATTAAATACAGTAATCACAATACAGAAACTACAGGAATAAATCTAACCAGCCCTGTAGAATACGACATGAAAGGTCAAAAGGCTAGGGGTTAACAAGCTAATCCGAGAGCAACATCCTTCCACCAGACAGTGGTCACACCCTGGAAATTAACTCCAGGAAGCTTGGAGGGGGAAAATCTGGATTGGAAAAGCAATTCTAAGTATGGGACACACAGAGTGCTACACAGATCTATAGGGAGGCACAAGGAATTTACAGGCTGAATAGACCTGTTTGGAAATTCTACACTAAATGCATTTGGCTCTTGCAAAACTGAAAAACGCACTGAGATTTCGTCCACTGGTATGAAAAGGAGAAGACATTATCTTAGCTCCTTACAACAAAAGGACTCCAGAAGAGGGGAAAAAAGAAAATCATAAAATCAGAGGAATCAAATGTCAAAATAGGATAGGGCTGTGAGTCACGAATCCAGTAACAGCAGCTGAGCCCTCCACTGAAGAAGGGGGCACTGTCTAGCCTTTATTATACATTGGTTAATACAATTTTGTTTTAATAACCTATGCTTTATAAACTGGGAAGAACCCGTGTTCTTCCCACGGAAGCACTTCCCACTAGAGCACTGACCTCTATATGACCACATGGGAGAGCCTGCAAAATCTTCCCTAACATCCATCCTCCCAATCCTCTCTCTTTTCTGAGCTCCAGCTCTGTTACATTAATTGAACTCTGTACTATTAATTGAACTCTGCAACTACTCAGACAAGCAGAGTTCAGAACAGCATGCAGTGATCCATCCACAGCATATCTGAGATGTGACTGCAGCAGGGAATGTAAGCTTATGCTCCAGATCAGCAGTGAAAATCAGGAGTTTGCATCAAATAAAAATACTGAATCGAGTTAGAATCTGCTTGGCACAGATAAACAAATGTTTAAACACCTCACTCTTCATTAGTTCATTCTACAGCCAGTAAACAAAGAATAGGTCCTGGACCCAGCTTCTTTCTAATACCACATTTGGCTGCTACTATCGTGAATGATTCTCTTCTTGAAGGGATGAACACTCAGAGACTTAAAGTGAACAGATTAACAAAGAAAAACAAATTTGAAAACATGTGGAAAGGTCACACACATAGGGGAAAGGCAATACAACATACCAGAGTATCATCAGGCAGCTCCCTGATAAAATGAGCTCAGTTAGAGAGCTCCAAGCAAAGTACTTAAATCAGATGAATACTCTGGTCAGCTACTTAGAAGAGAGAACGAAAAACACACCAGCACTTTGATTCAGGATGAGTTAGTAGCTGGACAAATCCTGGCATGCTAACTGGTTAATCCCTCAGTATGGCTTCCATAGGCTCCAGTTGTCCTTCCCAAACACATTTATCAAGAGACAGGAACTGAGCATGAAGCTCCAGTCATCCCAGCAAACTGTAATAAAGCTGGATGACAAGGGCTCAGATCCATCCACAAAGGTAACAAAATCTAAAAAACAAAGCAACAGCTTAAAAGGTACCTGAAAACTTCGGAATGAACACAATTTTAAAGGGTACTAATAAAACATCATCTTTATACATTTAAGGACAAAACCGAAAAACATGCTGCTATTTTTTCTACCATCTCAAATTACACATACTCAACTACACCCCTTCCTTTAGGGCACTTTCCCCCTACACAGAAACTGTCAAAACACATTACCTGCTGTGAAACCTTCAGCTCTAAGCCATGCCTGTCACACAGTCACAGAATTCTCTGTTAATTCAACAGCATGCTGCTCTGCTCAGTATAACCCACCACGAAATCACAGCACTGAACACAGGACTGTATAATGCTGTAGCCTCTACCACTACCACTTAAATAACGCATTCACTGACAGAGATCCAAGTAATCAGCAGAAGATGCTGCTGCCCAGCTAAGCCCACCCATCTATTTCATCAGCAGGCAGAAGGAGCCAGGCACTTACCATAGCAGCGTGCCAGGGCAATTGGTGTAAGAGCATCAGGCTGGGAGGGGAGATCAGTGCTAGGGCAAGAACATAAGGGAAAGCACATCCAGAATACAGCTGTGGATCTCATCCTCGCAAGCATAACCACCCCATCCTTCCCACCCAGCTAAATGTCATGGAGTTCTTGGCCAAAAAGGAAGGAAAAGCCAGCACAAAGTACTGGTACGAGAACGGCAGGACATGGGAAAGTGAAAGTTACACCTTGAGGAAGAAAACCGAATCTTTGCCCTTGTGTCGAGGAGGCTGAGAGTAATGACAGCTTCCTTCCACTGTGTCTGGACTCCCATCAACTCTGCTACTGAATTCCACAAGGAGCCTTATTTGGTAGTGGTTGGTAGATGTAGGGCCAAATCCTGATTCTTTCACTCCAACTGGTGTTCCAATGAGATTACACTGTTGAAAGCAGAAAGCAGCTTTTGGCCTTTGGCCATTCAATTAATACCTAAGGTATCTCAGAATTTATTTTTATCTCATCTGTAGCAATTATCATTATCATATTTTCCATATTTATGTATTAAACAACCTATGCTTTTAAGTTTTTTTTTCCTCATCCATTTAACATAGTTTTTAAAGGATACTCCAAAGTTTTAAATTTGTTTTTCCATTTTCCCTGTTTTAATCTCCTGCAAATACTTTTGACCATGCCAAGACATCATGACCAGCACCAGTAACAACAAGGAAGATTAGCACAGCCCTGGGAACACTGTTTTGTGAACTTTCAGCTGAACAGAACAGAAGGCACTGGCGTGAGTTCACAGAACACTGTTTTTTAATAAAATCTCAGCAATAGATCTACACGTTGTAAAAGAGCGAGCTGACCTTCCTCAGCAGAGAGCAGCTTGAAAAGCAGGCAACATGCCCTCCCTGTTCTATCAGCCACACTTCTGGCTTTCCAGAACCAGCCAAGGCAGCTGTCCCATGGGTCAAGACATTAATCCAGAGTCTGCAACACCCACATCTGTTCCCAGCTCCTCTGGGGATGACCTGTGGGATTTTGTGTATGCAATACAAGAGCTGTGTATCTCAATTCCTCACATGGAAAACCCAGGTGGCATCACCTCTCCCCACTAGAACATTACATGGCTAAATGTGTTAAAACATGCAGGACTCAAATACAACATGCTGGAAGCAAACATTGTGGAATCAAGATGGTATTTCCTTTTCCAAAGCAAGCAAACTACAACATCAGCATACATATCCGATGCAGAACTTGCCAACTCCACAAGGAGACCATAAGGAAGTAAAAGATTTTGTCCCAACCCAAATGGAGTAATCTTGTGTTAATCAATTACCTAACTCAGCAGTAGTAATCTCTGATCACTGCTGCTGCCTGGCCAGGGGTGTGCTTGGAGCTGAGCTCTGAGCTCCCCCTGGGTCATGGTCCTGCAGGGCTGCAGAACCTAACAGAAGCTTCTTCTTTCTTAAGAGATGTTTGGATAATTTCTTACTGAAACAAGATGCAGAAGCCACTTTGTAGGGAAAAAAACAGTTTGAGCAGAGAGTTGTTAAGAACTCCTTTTAGAACTTGCACATTTCAAACCTTCAGAAAACAAATTCCAAGAAGTATTTTTGCCCTGAAATTTCTGCTGCTGCTGTGACAGTATCTAGTGTAAACTTTAAGCTTTCACGGAAAAAAATATACAAACACCTCTCTTTGACTCATTTCTGCTTTCTCTTAAGTATGCAGGTATATTTGCTATTTCATGAAGAATCATATTAGATTTGTAATTAAAGAAGGTAATTATACTGTGTCTCAAATGGTATACTGGATTTTCAAATCAGGTAACCTGGAGATGGACATTTTACAGTTTTATAATTTTATTTATAATTTAGTACTTCTCTGAAGCAAATTAATTTTTTTTTTTAACAACAGGCTCTGGGTACGGGGAAATACTTTAAATATTTGCTGTGGGGCTTTTTAAAAGGAAAAAAAAAGGAAAAAGCCTCTTTAATATCCATTTTATTTTGTCTCTAATTTTATTTGAGAGAACAATTACTAGCTTGGCAATGTTTTTTAGCAATGTGGTTTAAGTAAACTCAAGTTCTCACAACATGCTTAAGTTTAACGTTAGCTCTCTAGTTCCTGGAACCTGAACTATAGTTAGAAGGAATGAGAAAAACTACAAGTGTGTGTGGTTTTGTGCTTTGTTTGTGGCTTTTTCTTTTCTTTTCTTTTTTTTTTTTTTTTAATAAAGGAAGTAACAGCTGTTGCTTTCACATAGCCTCCAAAACTCCACAGCAGTGAGGCAAACTTAAAGTACACCAGTGGTAACACAGTCTGGGAGGCTTCCCAGATTTTCTCAGAACAGACAAGTCTGAAGAGCATGCAAAACATAATGCAGATTGAGTTATGGGACAGAAACATTTCTGCAGTCATGTACTATAGCCTAAAATCCTACCTTTTTCCTTAGTGCTCAGAGAAGGAACTAGTCTGTTCATGGTGCTAATCCAAGAAAATTAAGAAAATTCGTGTCCTTAAAACTTGTCTTCAAGATGTTCACTTTCAATTCAATCACAAGAACTTGGCTTTTGCAACAAATATCTCTCTTTTAAAGTTAGGAATTCCTAGACTAAAGCTTCTTTACATACAAAAAGGGCATTTTATCTATTAGGCAATAAAAGAAGAAACAAAATGAGCTTTCTGCAGTTGCTCATGATGCCTACTGTATGTTTGAGAACTCAGTTTAGTCTGCCCTGGAAACCTGCACAAAAGCAAGGAGAAACATTTTGTTTCCGCACAATTTTTCTTGCCTGTACACTTCAGGTTGGCTCCTAGACCTCAAAGCTACTGATCAGCAAGAGAATCACAACATCCCATCGTGCAGAAGTTATCTATACCACAAACTGCACAGAAATCAGAAACTCAGAGTTCAGATACTGAACAAAGTCTGTCCACAGCAGGGCAAAGCATAACCCCAGTTTGTTTATGCTGCTTTTGAAAGAATAAATTAACCTGAAGTACTTCAGCTACTGGACCCAGACAACTTCCAATATCCCAGAAAATCTGGGGAGCCACTTGCTCTGTTTGCAACTCTGGTGAAATATACACTGCAAAGTCGTCTTTGAAAGTTCAAGGAAACGATAAATGGATATAAAACCTAAAATACTACAGAGAAATGGTTCATAAAAGTAAACAGAAGTTCGACTGAGTTAGTCTAAACAAGAAGTCCCCTGATGCCACCAAAGGACGTTGCTGAAATCCTGTCTGGTAAACAAAGTGAGATCTCAGTATACCAAAGCTGGCAGGCTGGAAATCACCCCCAGGTGATGAATGAAAGGAGAAGATGGCCTCTTCATCCACTCTCCTGCTTCCTGAGCTCTGTCATGAAGAGCTTGGGATAAGCACTCAAGTGCAAAGGAAGGAGCACATTTTCCTATCAGAGCCCATGAAGGCTGTGGGCCTCCTCCGTTTCACACCCTCATCTCCCAGGACCACTTCTGATGTCACTGTGTCTTCTCCCATGCCAGGTGACAACTAAGATGATATTACCACTGCAGCTGAGTCCTCAACACTGCTTAGAAGGTGGAAGTGGAGCTCCTGTTGTTGCCTCTCCTCACATGCATCATCTTTCTCTCATTTTATTTCATCTCTTTCCTAATTCCCATCTGTTTAAAAATAAGTTATCTCAGCTGACCAGCAGTTTCTCTAGGTGCACCAATGCCATCCTGAGACCAGGAAAAGGCTAAAAGCAGCACACTAAGAAGCCTGATGCTGGTACACATCCAACAGGTCCCAAAATGGCTGATCAAGCACTTTGTGCAGCCTCCACTTCTTTGCCAGCTGAGGTAACAGCAGTTAACACCACAGCTACACCTGATCATATGAGTTTTTTGTTTGTTTGGGGTTGTTTTTGTTTTGTTTTGTTTTTCTTTTTCCCTTGGAGTAATAATCATTAAGAGACTGCTAAACATACTTCTCTTTTATCTTATCTTCCTCAAAAATTCTTTCTGGCAGAACACAAGTAAGCACATTAGAACACAGCACTTCGCTTTCCACACTTAGCTTCCAACTGCCCCCTCCCCTGCTCTTTATCTTCCCAAGGGACAGATGTTAACCATGATTTGCCTTTAGACACTGCATGTCAAAGTCCCAACAATACATGTCAATAATACTCTTTGCCCCACTGCACTACTACCCCAATATGTTTCACTCAAACATGGTTGGGCAACCTGTGGGCTCAGAAACAAGCTGACTGGAGTTTCATGGTCCTGTAAGCAAGCAGATTTATTTTACAGCATTTCTGGGGAAAACAGGTTACAGGCCCAGAGGAAGGAAAACATCTTCATAGTGTTTGTGACTGAGACAAACAAGCAAGTTCTGAGGCACTCCATCGCTACAACAGACTTTACACTCAAGCTGTGATAACAGTAAGCTTCTGTGGTGATTGAAGCACACTTACAGGCATGGTCTTGAGCTAACTACAGCAAAAGATGTGGTCAGAAGAGATTTATATCCTTAGGGGCAAGTAAGAGCCAACCTCCATCTTACTGTCACTCTGACAGACCTGTCCAACAGCTTCTACACCTTATGGTAGTAGTATACACCTTATGTCATTCAACAGACAAATTCAGAATTACATCTGCCTTTACAAAGGAAGCAGGCCTCTCAAAGTCCCTTTCAACACTGTGATTACTCACAAAATTGTCTTTCCTCCTGGCCCTCAGGGAAAGGAAAAAGTATATATATATATATATATATATAAATATATGTATGCAACAGCTCAAAGAAAAAGATGATGATGAAAGACAAAGACATCATCAGGCAACAGAACAATCAATCCTTGATATAATATACCTGGGCTTACTTGGAAAATTTGACACTGTTCAGGTGAAGGTCTTCTGCAGATTAACACACAGAAGGCTTAATAGTTGTAGATGGTATCTGTTTATAATCCTTGTTCTGTAATGTTTGTGCATGTGTTTATGTTTGTGCAGTAGAAGTGGATGGTTTAGGCTTTTTCCAGCCATTCTGACACAGGAAGTGATGTAAAACAGGCAAATGATAAAGTAGGGACACGTTCTGCAATATTGAATTGGAAGTAAAATCCAATGCACCTTTTACCTTAGCATCTCTAGCACCCTGCTGTGAGCAGCACTGAGAAAGTCGTTGTCCTTGCTCTTTATCACAGACACTACCATCAGACTATGGCATCCTTCCTCCCTTCCCACATGGGACCCCAGCCACAAGTGGTATTAAGATATCACAGGGTTCCTCCAATCTCCAGCAAGCCAAATTTCTGATATACTGCACCCTGTGTGCAGGAAAACATCTCAAAACACTTTATTTTTTAACACATCAGATCAGATCAGGTCACCCGGTGCTACAGCATGGCTGAAGTTTGCTTGACATGTTGAAAATCAACCCATTCAGAGGGGCTCACCTCTCTCTGGTGGGGTCCAAAGAACCATCTCCCTCAAACAGCCCTAACCTCGGTGCCCTAACTCAAGGTGTGACAGAGTCAGCAGCACTCTGCAGATGGAGGAAGCAGCCCCATCACATATGACCACACATTGCCACGGGGGTTTTCGGAACTGAGACCAAAGTGGCAAAATGAGCAGCAAAATTATATGTTACATGTTTGAAGGGCAAAGTAGCCAGCTGAAAAAGGATGCCTATGAACAGTGCTTCAGACACTGCATCAGACACTTACTCTCCTTCCCTATGAACACAAGACAAGCAACACTCAGCTAACAGCATCAGCACTGAGCAAGCAACCTGCATCCATGCAGCACCTACTGCACTTGCCTGTGTTTTGGAGACAATGGGAGGTAATGGCAGAAGAATAAGTAACCTGGCATTTCTGAGCAGAAGCATATCACACAGCAATCCAAAAAACATACAGGACTCCGGGGGATGAGGAAAAATCATGCAGTTATGGTAGAAATAGTGCAGAAGAGGGCAACTCCCTATGGGTGGTTCCTAGCCTAAGGCTGAAGGAAATACTTACATCTTCTCTGACAGTAACAATACAGAGGAACTCCTGTTGTACTTGTAGCTGCAGAACACTGGTGCTGCCCCTAAAAATGGCATTACTATTCCAGAATTAATAACAGAGGGGCAAAATCTGACTAGGCCAAGGGAACTAGGGTGCAGTGCTACATGAACAGGTAAGGAAAGCAGGGCAGAAAAAGCTGGGAACAAAGATTAACCAGATCACTCTTTGCCCAGAGACTAAGCAACACTTTATGGCTAGAGAAATAAATAAATAAATAAATAATAAAAAATCAAAAAACCACAGTACAAGGTGGGGAGAATTGACATGCAACCATGAAAAGGATGGGAAGATGCTGAAGGAGGCACACATTGTAGGGATACCAGGGCAATGTCTTTCAGAGCTCAGAGCTCTGAATACAAGACACTGACTTGTGCCGTGTCCCACAGGGCTGCAGGAAAGGGGACAGGAAAGTGCTAATGGGGGACAGTACAACCTGACAGGGAGATATGGCCGGGCTGTATAAGGGCCCTCAGGGAAGACACAGGGTGGTGAGGAGGGAGCCCTTGGCAACTTTAATATGGTGAAAAAAGGAGAAAAGGGAAGATGGAGCTTCAGGGAGTGGGGGGGGACAGGATGTATCAGATAACGGGAGGGGCAGCACTGGGAAGCAGGAGTTCAAATCTTACTTCCATACTCCAAGAAAATATTACAGGGGGAAATCTCGAGGCAAGGAAGAGGTGAGACAGGGTCCTGCTGAACCTGGGCACACCGTTAGGGATGGAGAAGCTCCCTGGCAGGCCTGAACAAGGGAATGGGCAGAAGGTGGCCCAAGATGGGCTGCTGGGGAGCGTGAACTGCGGTGGATCCTGCATGGCTTGGGAGAAGGATTCGGAGCAAATGCAGGAGCCCCCGAGGGTAGTCACAGGGTCGCTAGCAGGAACTGAAGGGCATTTAGGGGGCAGCTGTGGACAAGAACCTCGGAAACAGTTTATTATGGGGATTCTTGAGGAGCGTTTAGGAGCTTGCAAGTCCTTGAAAAGCTGTTCAGGGAGTGAGGGGTGGGGGTGCTGTCGACAAGCAAGTCCCTGAAGCGCAATTTGGGGGTCGCCGGCGCGTCCCTAAAGGGCGGCCCGGGGGGGGGGGGGAGATCCTCGGCAAATCCCGGAGGGGCGGTCTGGGGGATGAGGGGCGAGTTGGGGGGATGGCCGGCAGGTCCCGGAGGGGAGGTGTGTGAGGTGGGGGTCTCCGGCAGGAAGGAAACGTCTCCAGCACGACGCTGAAGAGCAGGGTCGGGGGGTGGGATAGAGGGGGTCCCTGGCAGGCACCCGAGAAAGGTTTTGGGAGGTCTTTGGCAACTCCCCGAGAGGCAGCTTGGGGTCTCCAGCGGGCGCTCTCCGCAGGCCGTGCCGGGCGGGAGGGAGAGACGGCGGCGGCGGCGCTAAGGGAGACGCGGAGACAGAGCCGGCCGCAACGCTTGCCTGAGCCCAAGGCCCTGCCCGCGGCCCCCGCCCGCCGCACGCACCTTCTGGCGGATTTGCCCGGACGTAGAGACTTTGCGGATGAGTTTCTGCGGCGAGCCCGGCTCCTGCTCCGGCTCGCTGTCCGACGACTCCTCCGTAGCGGCGCTGGCGGCGGCGCCGACCGCCCCGGCCCGGGGCTGCGCGGCCCCCTCCTCCGCCATGCTGCACCGAGCGGGCGGCGAGGCCGGGCCCCCCCTCGCTGAGCGCCGCGCTCTGCGCCCGCCCGACGGCCGCGGCGGCGCCCTCTGGTGGCGACCGCCCCTATGGACAGGTGGGAGGCGGAGCCGAGCCGAGGCGGGGCCGGACCGGGGCGGGAAGGGCTGTCAGGCCGCCGGTCCCCGCCCGTCCCACGGCACTGCGCACCGCTCGGTTCGGCCCCTCAGCAGGCAGCGAATACCGCAACCACCATTCGAGGGTTCTTAGCACCGTCTCTGGGCGGGTGCAGGCGTGCCCGTGGCTGTGTGGGGCCAGGGGAAAGGTTTTTAGCTCAGACCTCTCTCATGAAGTGAGCCCAAAAACCTGTCTCTCAGCCCCAATTCTTGTGGTTGATTGCAGCACTCTGATTATTCCACTGGTTTAAAAAACAAACAAACAAACAAACAAACAAACAACCCCCACCGTGGGTAAATGACGTAGATCCTCCTCTACCTAGGTAAGACTTGTACCAACCTCCAGCCCAAAAGGATTCTTTGCACCTGCTCCACTTTGCAGGCACTTTCAGACACACACAGGCTTGCTAAAGAAGGCTCCCCATGCCCAGCACCACTTTATTTTTCAGTATAGAAATACTCGCGTGACTCAGCGTTTCCCCACACCGGTCCTCATGGGCTCCATTAGCATGAAGTAACTCAGCCCTGAAGCCCTTGTTTCTCCAATGCCCCAGCAGCTGCAGCTACAGGATAGAACAGAGCTTCAGAACTGGTCAGCCTCATCTCCGCCCCTGGAAAGGTGATGGAACAACTCATTCTTGATGCTGTCTCCAGGCACATCAAGGACAAGAGGCTTATCAGGAGCAGTCAGCATGGCTTTAGTAAGGGGAAGTCATCTCTGACCAGCCTGATAGCCTTCTGGGAGGATGGTGGATGGATGATGGCAGAGCAGTAGATTACCTTGATTTCATGAAGGCAATTGACACCATCTCCCATATCATCCTTGGAGCTAAACTGAAGAAATGCAGCCTGGATGATTGGTTAGTGAGGTGGAGCAGGAGGTGGCTGAAGGACAGAAGCCAGAGAAATGTAGTCAATGGCAAGGAGCCCAGTTGGAAGCCTGTTTCTAGTGGAGTCCCTCAAGTGTCAGTACTGGGACCTGTAGTATTCAATATATCCATCAATAACCTGGATGAGTGAATAGAGTGCACTGTCAGCAAGTTTGTTGATAACACAAAACTGGGAGGAGTGGCTGACATCCCAGAAGGCTGTGCTGCCATTCAGAGGGACCTTGACAAGCTAGAGAATTGGGCAGGGAGAAATTTAATTAATTACAACAAAGGCAAGTGTAGAGTCTTGCATCTGGGAAAGAACAACACCAGGTATCAGTACAGGTTGGGGACTGAACTGTTGGACAGCAGTGAAGGGGAAAGGGACCTGGGGGTGCTGGTCGATAGAAGGATGACCATGAAGGCCAATGGCCCCTGAGAAGGGGGGTGGTTAGTAGGTCAAGAGAGGATCTCCTCCCCCTCTACTCTGCCCTGGTGAGGCCACAGCTAGAATATTGTGTCCAGTTCTGGGCTCCTCAGTTCCAGAAGGACAAAGAATTGCTTGAGAGAGTCCAGCAGAGTCACCAAGATGATGAAGGGAGTGGAACATCTCCCTTTTGAGGAAAGGCTGTGGGAGCTGGGGCTCTTCAGCTTGGAGAATGAGGGGCAACCTCATTAATGCTTACAAATATGTAAAGGGTGAGTGCCAGGAAGATGGAGCCAGCCTCTTCTCAGTTATGTTCAATGATAGGACAAGGGCCAATGGGTACAAGCTGGAGCATAGGAGGTTCCACATAAAAATAAGGAAAAAAAATTGCACTGTGAGGGTGATAGAGCACTGGCACAGGCTGCCCAGAGAGGTTGTGGAGTCTTCTTCTCTGGAGACATTCAAAACCCACCTAGGCAGCTTCCTATGTGATCTGCTGTACAGGTGATCCTGCTCTGGCAGGGGTTTGGACTAGATGCTTTTTCAGAGTCCCTTCCAACCCCTAACTTCATGTGATTCTGTGATACAGCTGGGATGCCATGAAGCTGCACCAGGGGAAAGCTCGTCACCAAACCCGTCAGTAGAGAGCTAAAGCACAGAGCCAGGCACCAATAGCAGCTGTGTTCCAAAGCAGCAGTTTCAGAGATGCTGCTTCTGCCAGAGCACATCCCTCTCCCCAAGCTAGCAGGCTTTCTATAAATGGATTCCCACCACATCAAAGGCACAGGGCCAGGAAGTCGGGTTCCTCTCCCTCAGCTGTAAATACAACTAGCAGGCTTCAGGTCTGACCTGAGGGAACATCAGCATAACTTCAGAACCAGAAAAAAATAGAGATGAGAGGCAAATAGTTCCAGCTAGAGACCTCTTTCTGCTGACTGAATGGGGGCTGAAGCAGCCAGCAGAAAGCACTTGGCTTACTGAGCAAATGAGCAAACATCCAGCATGGACTAAAGAAACAGTCAATGTTTGAAAGCCCTTTCCTAAGCCCAGGCAAAAGAGACAATTTAATAACCATTTCCACTCCCACCCATTGCACAGCAGAGTGCACTGTGACTTTGTTAAATACTTAGCTTACAGAAGTCGTCGCTGCAGATGAATGTGAGATAGTGACAGAGGTGCCTCACAAGGCTGACATGTAAGAAAAAAACCTAGAAAACAAATCAGGCCCCTAAGTTTGCTGGTCTCATACCTACAGGCCCAGTAGCCAGGAACACTGAGGGAAACAGCTCTGTGGAGGAAGCCATCCTTCTGAGGAAAACTGTCACATGCTGTCATCCCCCCACCTCCTCTCACCATCTTAAAGGACTTTCTGAATCCTAGCTCTCCCAGACCAGCACATTCACCCCCAGGGGAGCAAGCATACATAAATGCAATTTCATTCAAGGTGAGACAGCTGTGAAAGAGGGAACACAGGCACTCACAGGTGAAAGCACTGATGGTAATCACCTGTGGACTTAAGTCACTGCTTCAGTATCTTAACTAGGGCCAGTTTACAGAAGCAAAACAGGAGAAAGCTTTATTTTTAACCCAACTCTCTTTGTAAGCATAAGAGGCCATATAAAAGGCTGCTTGGTTAAAGCCTTTAGACAACCTGTAAAAACAAGGTTTGTAACTGTGCTGGCACCAATAAGAAAAAAGCAGACAAGTCTCTGCTTAAAGAAAGAAGCCTGTGTATAGAAGGATATTACAGAAATGCCAGAGCACATCCCACACTTTTCTCCCAAGCAGGCTGCTTTGGCATGTTACAGTTCACAACTTTAGCCAGAGCGTGGGCAAGCTCTGCCCTTGGTGGCAGGGTGGAAATGCAACGTGCCTACAGCAGGCTCACACCAGGAGGAAAGACACATCTCAAAAATGCCTCCCTCCTTTTCTTCTCTGTTAAAAGCACATCACTGTTAGTTAAGAAGTGGGAAGACCTCAATTCAATTTTCTGGTGTGTAGGGTGGGAAACTGAAGTTTATTTTAATAACTGTAGGCCCTGTGTTCAGGTTTTCCAGGAGAATTTAAACCAGGGATGTGGAAAAGCAGATTTAGAGCAAAAATGAGAAAAAGGACACACCAGTCATTTAACATGGAAAATGTAATCAGCTCATGCAACTCCCTTCAGCCAAAATCTAAGTGAAATTCATTAGACATTTACACGCAGAGTGAGAATATCCAGATCAAGAAGAAAGAACAGTTTGCACAACTCAATCCCATTTTTTTAGAGCATAAACTGACCCGACAGGTGGACAACCCAATCTAGTTGGAGTAACTTACTTTAGAGGTCCCTTATAACTCAAATTATTCTACAATTCTATGTTGGAAAAGGCTCCTCAGGTCAGGCTGCCCCATAATTTCCTCCTCAATTTTACTGCACACTCTTTTGAAGCACTGTTGCATATAGGAAACTAGACTAAACTAGACTACAGAGAACTAGCTGTTCTCTAGAGTTATATGCAGAGAGCTTTGTTAAGGAATTCACAGACAGCGTACATTTCTCTCATCTTTAATAATGCATTTGTTTAGCATATTGCTGGAAAGATAGCATAGAATCTCAGCATTACAGCTGCTGTGGGAGATGACATGCAAAACATTTAATAGTACAGAAAGAGGATGTAAGCAACACAAGGGGACAGTGCAAGCACTGAAAATAATCACCAATGCAGTCTGGTAAAGCATTAACTCAAAAGCAACCCAAAGGAAATAAAATCTGTTCTGTACAGTTTGCTGAGAAACTTCAACGAATCACCAAGATCGGCAAGCAGCCTTCCTGACTAGGAATCTTTGGACACCAAGTAAGTCCAGGCAGGCTGCACCAACCATTGTTTAAGCTCTCATCAGTGATGAAACCAAACCTTTTAATTAGGTAGCCCTGAAAACAGAAATCATGGCATGGCACCCTTCCTCTGGTAGCTTAATTAACCACCAGGTTCTGAGTTTGATACATTCTTCTAGAACTGAAACTTCTATTAAGCAATAGTGATTCATGATTTTATGTCCACTGATCTCAGGGTTGATCCCTGGAAGACCATGCACGCACTGAGAACACGCACTTTATTAGACACCTAGGTCCTAAATTTCTAATTGATGCCAGGCAACATAGTTTTTCTGCAACTTGTTCTTTTAGTCACTCATCAGTTGAGGATTTATTCTTGTCTACATCATCAGTCATATCTTTGAGCTGTTGACGAGCAAACTCCTCAAATACCAGCTCTGCTTCACTGAAATGAAAGAAACACAAGTCTTTCAAAAGCATGGTAGCAATTTTTTTTTTTTTACCAACATACAGGAGAAAGAAGAGAAGCCCAGAGCAGACTGTTTCCTTTAGCCTTTCAAAGGATTTAGATCACATTCCCACAAGCACCATCTTCATTGGTGGTATTCTAACTAGTATGAAATGCAGTTGATTGAGCAAGTCAGGACACAAAACAAGGAGTTTTTCACCTGTACCAAACCATGTCCACTCCAGATACATATTTATCAGCTAGCTGAATAGTCTGCAGCCTGAACAAGTCTTTGTCTCAAACTAAAACAGAAAACCTTTATCCTTATCCCATCGGTACTAAAATATGGGTACATAGTCAAACATATAGTGTTGCTGAAACTTGAAACTACAGAGCATCAGCTGGCCACAAACATCTCCCCCCCTCCAACTATAAGGCAAAACATGTTCTCTTAAACTGATTTCATATGGTCAATCACTGGTGTTCAACTGATAGCAGTAATTTGTCAAGCCACACTAACCAACTCTGGATTTAAGCTTGTCTGTTTTGAGTGGATTTTTGTACGATTTTGAGGAGTTTTCAAAAAGTCAACGCAAAACTGTGGTAAGAATGTGAAATATCATTAGAAGAAACTTACCCAGACTTCCCTGCAGTCATCAGCATGCAGTAAAAGAGGAAAAAACCCACAGCAAGTAGTTAGAACAGTTGGTGCTACACCAGCAAAAAATTATAAACTGACAAGAAAAAACAGTGACAAGATTTGCAGCAATATAAGGAGAATTCCAGGAAGTCTCAAAATGTGTTTACATGCACCTGAAGAAACAGAACTTGATATTCTGAATGGAAAAGCACTCTGGCAATGTAGCCCAGGACATCAGGAGAACTGAGAAACAAGGAGAGATTTTCCCATTTATGTTTGCTCACAGTCACAGCTGTGATAGACACCTGTGCACACACTTCTGCTCAGCAATGACAGTGTGTGAGTGACATGGTGTCAGTCTTTATTGGCCTGTCACTGAAATTTAAGTAGTCAGCTGATGAGAAGATGAACATACTAAAATCAGCTGAGGTCAGAAAGGCCTTGGTGGTTTCTCAATGGACAGTTTATCAGTTGAGACAATACTCCAGATTTCGTCCTCGCCTAAATATAACCCAGAGACCTCTGTCACTTGTGTTTCTTTGACAGGATCCTTGCTAACTATGCTGTAATGAATCCTGCTTGCTAGCACAGCTATGTTTTCAGTACAGCCTAAAATAAGCAGAACAGACAGTACTGCAGTGATAAAATGGGGCAGGGATTTTTTTGTTCTCACAGCTACTTTGGTTTTAGCAAGTAAGAGTTTCTTCATTGGCTTACTTCTCATGGCTTTAGGTCATGGAGCACAGCACACCTAGGCCACCATGCTACAGAACTCATCAGGGATCTGGGATGCTTCAGTGTCTGGATAACTTTCTACCTGGAGAACTCCCATGCTGAAATAATGAGCAACAAGTGGTGACCTGCACTGCTGGAAAAAAGCATCATTAAAAGCATGCCAAACAAGGCCACTCTAGCTAAAATGCCTCCAGGGATGGATCACAAAGTTGTGATGGTGTCTATCCAGACTCAGGAAGGACGGTTTCCTCTACTTGCAGAAGCCAAGATCAAGTCTGGAAAGTCTCAGGGCATGCATGCTTGATTGAAATGGAAATATTTAGAACTTTAAACAGTTCCAACACATAAAGCATCATTCACATTTTATTTTCCTCCAGTTTGTATTCTTTAAATAGCCTGCTCTTTCCCCTCTTTAAGTAGAGCGATTACTATGGGAACAGTGACATCAGTGGTGTGGGTGAAGCTGAGCACCACAAATGCAGTTTGAAGCCAACTTAACATGGGTGGAGGGGGAAAAATAGGTATTGTTTAAGTTGGGCATATACTTTACTGGCAGATAAATGCTGACTCAATCAATACACAGTCAGTGAGGCAGCACAGTAATGCTTATCCTGAACCTCGGATGTCAGATGACATTCACAGATCACTCCTTTACCTTCAGGCTGTGACACCAACACACAGCATGCTAAATGGCTACATGAGCATCCTGGCAGGAGTTGGGCCCACATCACATAGTTCTCTTGGTCTCCCACGGCTTATTTACCATTATAACATTGAAAAATACTCAGTACCCTGAAAATGGGTAGACTTTTTTATAACTGGCAGCCCAGCCACTGTTTTGTGGCTTGGGATGGGAGGGGGCTGTGTTCAAGGATCAACAAGGCTCCAGAATGTCATCATACTCCCTGCAGAGGGTTTTCTGGAAGCTTTTATTATGCAGCCACAGAAATTATTCCATATAATTAAAGCTGTGGCATATGGCAATTTTCTTTATAAGCTTGCTTTTAACCTCTCTTAACTTTAGAGGACGGGTAGAGAATGAAGAGTAGGCTGTGTTATTTTTCAAGACATTACAGTGCTTAAAAATTATTGAATTTCTGAAAATTACTATTCCAATACAAAGCAGGTATAGCTTCAATATTAAAGGGACAAAATATGACTTTCTCAAAACCATCCCTTTCAAACAAGTTTAACAAGGGAGCTGATTAATGACCATTTGCTGAACAACAGCCAAAACAAAGGCCAATGTCCAAGACACAGGGCCACAAAATGTAAAACATCAGCAGAGGTGCAGGAAAACCCTGAACCTAAGAACTCACAGTGAGACCACAGCCTTGAGAAAAACCCAGTAGGAGCTTCTGGGCTAACTGCTGATGGAGGAAGGTCTGGGAAGCATGAAGATACACAGCCCAATCTGAATCTATCTTTAACAGAAACAGATCTCTATCCATTTTTGCCAACAGGCAGAAAAGACAGACTGCCAGTGTGACAGGAGCTGCTTCGCCTGAAAATAATTGTCTGTAAACCACGTGGGGCCAAAACCAGTTCCAAAACCAGCACACATGGAACATGCAAATACTGGCCTACGAGAAGTCCAAGAGAAGGAGGATATAAATAAACATGGGAAAGGAAAGGTAGGAAGCCATTCCCTTCTGTCTCCTCCAGGCATAGAAAAGAAAGCAACCTGCAGTAGCGTGCACTCTGGCAGAGCTGCTTTTTACTGTGTGATGAATGCCTCAGAAGTCACTCACAGACAAATAAGAAGCACAAAGCAACCTCCTGTGAAATAAAGCACACGACTCTTGATCACACTTGCCCCAGTTTGGCCCTCAAAAAATTAAACCATGTTCTTGATGATCTCCTATTCCTGAGGATGTCTATGCTCAGATCAGCCCTGCATGATTAAATACACTGATGCTATAGGTTTAATTTACTTTTGCTATAAATCACCTAAAGGTAAATGCATATTACCCCACTGCAAGGAAGAAATAGCACTTGGCCTTTCTTAATCCCACTTCAGAATCACAACGTCACAGTTGCAAAAGACCTCTAAGAGCACCGCATCCAACCTCCAATGTCCCACCTACCCCCCAGTAAAATAACATCTTTAACAATATCTTTATCACTATGCCCTCTAGAGCATGTCCTGAAGTGTGTCAACTCTATAAGATGGTTGCTTTGACTTATTTCTTTTCTCCCAGCTATGTCTAAAGATGAAGTGACAGTCAAGCAAGCAGAGAGGCACAACAGACAAACTGGTTACTACTGACTCAGCAGTAAAAACAAAAGGGCACGGAAAAAGAAGATAAGGAGTGATCTCAAAATTCCCTTTGCACACACTCTTGCATGCACTCACTGCAGAAGCTTCCGGACAAACCAACAAGGAAAAATTTCATCTTTTGCAGAGCCTAAACACTGTTCGTTAAAGATCCATCTCTGCAATCAAGTCTTGAGTCTCTTGATTCCAAATGAGACAGTATTTCACCAATGAAGCACATCATTTCTGAGAGTTCATGAACTAAGGTGGTAGAATAAAAATTTGAAAAGCATGAACTTACATTTGGGAAGTGTGATTAGGCTCAGGGCATGGAAAACTGCCAGCAAATAAAGCTGGAAAGTGTTTTGGTTTACCGGCTTTGTATCAGAGGCTGTTTTATTCCCAGCAATGAGCTCAGACACCACATTCCAGCAGAGTTACCAAGTCAGCTACACAGATTTCAGAGGAGTTTTCTGTCGCGTTACAGCATATTCTTTTAAGAGAAAGTATTTATTTCTTGAGTTAACCATTTGTAGAGCTTTCCCATGGTATAAGCTCCTGAAGTTACCTGCCTTTTTTCTGTAAGAAGCTCACAAGTTATGTCTGTACAAAGTGCATGAAACCAGAGCTGTCTCCTGACAGTGAGCTCAGAGGAGACTTTGATGTAGTAAACAATATGTGGGCTGTGCCTCTGGGAAGAGGATGTGTTGGGGGAAGTGATCTGAGAAATATTGCAGTTCTCCATTTCCCTTGTGAAGTCTTCTGCCCACAGCCTTTGGAGTGTACTACATAAAGGAGTGTATCAGCTCTCGTTTGAAATGATCTTAGAAGGGAAAACTGACCAAATTCCATTTTCCCTCATAGTACATATTCTTCTGACAGACTTATCTGTCTGGAGCACAAGTTGTGGCAAAAAAAGAGGGTTGTGGCACTGTTAACATCAAAAACATCATGTAAAAAAAAATGCAGGCCATTCAAAAAATTGGAAGTCTTTACAATTGCCTTTGGATGATCCCTGTTTGATGTTTTCAAGCTTTTCTCCATATCTAAGAAAGCTCCAGACCATGCAGCCCCCAGCTGCCACCTCTGCTCCCGTGAGTACCAGATGTCCCCTCAGCAGCCACCCTGGGGCCACTCCTGCCAGCCCAGCCTCTTGCCCACCTCCTGAGCAGGGGAACTGCTGCAGGAAGGTCTGGGGGAAATGCTTCAGGGGTGTGCAAGCTACCAGAGGCACTGGAAACCCCTTGCCACAGTGGCTCTCCTACAGGTGTCACCCATCTGTGATCATAATCAAGAGTGCAGCAATGTCCCTGTCACTGCTTTGGGGCAGAGCTTTGGTGCCCTGCAGCACAGAAGTGAAACCCACAGCATGGGCACAGCCATGCCAGCAAAAGCACTTGCTTCATGGCAGCTTCTCCAAGGTGATCCAATGTTACCAGTCCTATGGACCAATGCTCAAGACTCAGTTTCCACCTCAGGAACAGCTGGTCTGGCCTCAGAGGCCAGCAAGAGTTTCCTATGGCACAGTTCTCAAAGAGAAGAGAAGAAACCTTCCCTTGCCCACTCCAGCACACCCATAATTAGCAAACTCATTCCCAACCAGAGCAACTGAGTGTGGAGAGGATCACCAGTCTCTCTTCTCATTGCTTACACAATATGGGCTAAAGCCACCTCACTCCAATGCTTCCTACTACAGAACACTGCATCTATCCTGGAATAACTCCTTTCATAGCCTCCATCTTCTTCCAGTGCTTATGTTCCTAGATATAGCAGCTTTAGGAAAGTTCAGGCCCAAATTAAAAAAAGAGAGAAGCAGTGCAAGAGAAGCCATGGGTTTTTATTTGAAGCCCATACAATTCTGTCTGAACACAGAGGGCAGGACAAGATGTCTCATCTCTAACAGTCCCAACACTGAAAAACCAGCACAATGTTTTGTGTTCCATTTCAGATGCTGTACAGGAGGCTCCCAAACCACTGCAAGCAAAATGCAGCCTGTGTGTGCTCACCATTGGAGAATAAAGTCACCCAGGATGCAAGGAAGTGGGAGGAGAACACAGATGCTCAAGACAGCTGGCAGTTTTGGCATCTCATCCCAAGCCTCAACGTGCCCAGGGAAGGCTGGTTCCTTACACTGCTTTAAAGTTCCCACACTTCCAGTTTCTGACACAGAAGAGACATTCCGCTCAGATACCCACTGATAGTAAATGCCACACCACAGACACTGGGGCCAATGCCACATCAAGCTAACAGGGACTAAATTAATCACAATCAGTTTTACCAACTCTTTGATCAAAAGTATTCTGCTTTTTACATTGCTCAGGTGATGAGGTGTTTTCGGTTGTAGATACTCATTTGCTATATTGGAATCTGGCTGGGGATTGCTGGCAGCTTAATTCAGGACATTTTGCACAGTAGTCATGGGATTTAACTGTGCTGTGATTCCTCAAGCCTTGAGCCTTGTTTTGAGTTGTGATTCCATACATGAAAGACAAAAAACAACTCATTTCCACCTTCTCTCATCATAGCATCCTTTCTCCCTGTTATTTTCTGCCTGGAGATTTAGACACACACACACACACACATGCACGCACACAGAGCAGACCCCATACTGGAATCCTGTTGAGTCTAAAGGTCCCCTGCAGAACAATCATGCAAAGGCTTGTGATGGTAAAATCTCATGTTAGTCTACTAACAACGAAAGGCAAAAAAAAAAAAACAGGCATAACTGACCTGCTGGGTTCTTTTCCTCAGGTTTGGGGTGCATGAGACGAAATGGCAGCTCTGTGCCCACTTCACTGTGGGGAGAAGACAGAACACGTCAGCTCTGTAGATCCATTCATGCCTGGTCCAGTGCCCTTCCCACCACTTCAGGCCAGCTGAAGCCCTGAGCTCCAGCTTCACCCATTCTTTCATTTTTCTAATTATAATTTTCCCCTAAGAAGAGAGTTAAACTCTGGCTTCTCCACAAACATCCCAAGCATACCCACTTTAGTAAACTGGATTCATTATGTGCTGAATGTACTTGCATGTACAAAAAATAAGAGATTTTTTAACTGCCTCATTTTCACAGCAGAATGCACAGACTGCTTATTTTTGTCAAAGCAGGAGATAGTTTTTTGTTTTGTTATTTTTGGAGGGAAGGCAGGAAAGGGAACAGGGAAGAGCATAAAAAGACAAATTAACAACAATGACTGCATGATCTGAAAAGATGACAATTACCTGGAAGTAAGGTCTCCAAACATGCTAGAGAAAAAAAAAACAAACAAGAAAAACACAAGAATATTTAGTGCCCTTCCATTTCAGTGCCCTACCTAATGCTGTTTTATTGGTGCACTATTGAAATCACCTTTGTCATATACTATTGACTTGCTACAAAACTTAACATCCAACTAGACTGTTTTTAAAAAAAGTTAATTTTCATTTTTCAGGTTCTTGCCATGGAGAAAGAGTCTCAAGTTTCTGAACTCCTGACCAAGTGTTGGTCCTGCCTCCACTTCTGAGAGCCAAAGGATAAGAGCATTCAGAGGACCAGAGAAGGCAGCAGCATGTTGTCATGCTTTAGGAAAATGATTGACTCATTTTTATACTAGAAAGCAGACAGATGAATGAAATACAAATGCAAACAGTGACTGTTACCAGAGCTATATTTGTCCTCCTTTGCACTGGATGCTCATGCTGACAGTATCAGCTCCTCCCAGAAAGCTGGCTCAGTACAGAACCTGAGCTACAGTATTTATGAACTGCAGGAAGATATCTCTATTTTCTGCTCTAGGAGAACAAGAATGCCAACATCAAGGCTCACACAAAGCTTCACTTCTGTTCTCACAAAATAAATTTTGGCTTTGAAACAAAAAATTGCAATGTAAGCCAGAGGTTCATACTTCAGCTGTTAAGTCATGAGGTATCCAGGGAAGGTAATCCAACGCCTCTGGCTCAGGATAGGATTTTTGGATAGACTGATTTCCAAGCAGTTCATGCTTTAGAGGGAGAATCTGATATTCTACACCATGTGCCCTTTCTCGAGGTTGGACTGTCCTGTCCTGTCCCCACTCATCAATGAAATACACACACTCCCCTCTCTTAACTCTGCAGATGCAGCAAAACACCTGTTAGTCTTACCCTGGAACAGTGAGCTTCACTTTGACCTTGTAGGAAACCAGAATCCCCATCACTGTCTTGTCTATTCCATCCTTAATTCTACCAGAGACAACAAGACAGAAGTGTTAGGCAGAGCAGCAATGGAGTGACAATGCATGGCTGGAACAGGAACTCAGGCTCAGGCCTCTCCAAAGTGGTGACCATGGGTTACCCTGAAGGAACACGAGGTTAAGTCACACAGCTTAGGCTGACCCATCCCCACACACATTTACAATGCAAACTCCTGATAGAAGCACCTCCTCCATTCTCCCCTCTTCTTTATAACCCTCCACTAGCTAAGAGCATTTAAAACTCTACTCACATGGTACTAGAAGCCAGGTTGGTGTCCTCATCCTTTAGCTTTCCATCCAGAGCTATTTCCCGGATCCCCCGATTGTTTGCGAGCAAGGGCAGCAGTGTCAGTGTCTTGGTCAGGCTGCTGTTTGGCTGCACCTTTTCCCTGAACAGAAGCAGCAGGTGAGAAGAGGACAGTGATACTCTCTCTGATCTGTGCTACACATCCAAGAGAATTTCAAACCAGATTGCATTCTTTTGGATAGCTAGGAGTGAAATTTATCTGTCCAAATTTACTTGTCTACAATGCAGATGTCTACATCTAAATGAGTAAGAAAAATTCCCTTCGTAGTCAACAGAAAGGAACAAGCACTTGCAGAAAGTTATTAATTTCACATTGAAGCAGGCTTCCAAAGTAGGTCAAGCTAATCTGCATTTTTTTTTTTGCAAAATAAATCCTAGTTTAGAAGACCAGATCACTAAAGAAAACATGTCCCTAAGCTACAGAAAAAACAAAACAAAACAAAAAACCCCCCACATCTGTGTGAGTCCAACTCTCCTCGCAAAGCCAAGTTCAATGTGCACTGTCAATGCAGTGCAATGCAAAAGAGCAAGTGGTTCTCTGACAGTGCACTGACAACAAGGCTTTCATGGGCTTCCCAAAGCCAGAAGAAATAAAATTAAATGGTGTGAAAACAAGTGACCTTAAGCTAGAGCATCCAAGACTAGCATTCAACCAGCAGCATCTTTCAGGAAAATGTTGCACCTCTATTTAAAGATCTCAAGCAGTGGGGAGACTTAAACATCCCCTGCTAACCATTCCTGGTGGGTAATTTCTCTTCAAACCACCCCCTTTTCTGCAGCTTCCCCCTGTTCTCTGAAAAAAAGGGTGCAGGTACCTGCTGGCTAGGAGAACAGGAGAGCAGCTGAATCCAGAGTACAGGGGATGTGGGGGACACGTGGGGTTACCAACAGGTAACTGCAAAGCTACTGCTCGGGATACCTCCATTACTGAGAAGGAAGGTAATTAAAGGAGTGTGAAGGAGCAAGACAGGGTAATCAGAGCATGCACTCACTGTGCTTCCTCAGCAGCTACCACTTTTGTATAGAAGTCACTGGAGTACAAAACCACATTGGCAACCTGTTCCACTGGGTGAGGAAGAAGAAAGCAGGCAATCAGTGGTGCATACACCTCAGAGACAACACAGCTGCCCACCCTGAGCCTCAGGAATGGAGGACATGAGGAGGACAGCAGGAAGACCCCTCCATTTAGAGCCAGAAGGGATCACCAGGTCAGACAGCCTGACCTAGATAAGGCCAAGAGCACACAAGGGGCCAGCCAATAACCTACAGTTTCCCTCCAGGGGCCTGCTCTTCCCATTATAAAGATCTCCTTCTTCTTTAAGCTTGTCCACTTTTATCCCTGTCACTGGTATCTTGTGTGTACCTATAGCCAATGCATTTGTATTCAGTAGACACCATCATCAAGTAGACTGGACACCAAGCAGCAGTCAAGAGCCTCTGATGATAAATGGCTTCTATTCTCCAATCAAACACCAACACCCCATGGGGTACTTGTGACTAAAACACTGATGAGGAGAGAATCTGGGGATCAACAAGATCTTTTTAAGCCTGACGAAGGTAAGTCAGCCTAAAAATAGTTGGGAATTACAAGACAGTATATTCAAGACCAACACTGAGTTGGCTTTCTCTTAATACAGAGCTTTGCAATAACCTCAGCAGCTCTGCTCCCTCCTTGCCTTCCCTTCTCTCTCTTATCCTTTCTCTCAGGCTGTCTTTCACAGGTCCAAGTGCAACGGGGCTTCTGGAATGGAACCATGCTGTGCCACAAATAAAACACAGGCACAGTACTGGAACTCCTCTGAAACTCAGTCTCTGCCTTCAGCTTCCTCAGGAGGAACTACACCACTGCTGGCAAAGCAGTTGTTCTTCCATTGCAAGGTGTTCCTGAAACTCCAGGCAAAACCATCTGCACCCTGGACACCTTCATGGTCAGGAGGATCATCACATCAACAGGGCAGCCCTTCCCACCAACCTCACAAATGAGCTGGGTTTGTACCCCCAGCACCTGCCTTGCCCTCTGCAGGTGCCAGACCTTACTAGAGGGGACATGCTGGAGCTTGAAATGAAGCCACACAAGTAACCCTGAGAGGCAGGAACAAGGCTGCAGTGTTTTACTTGATGAAAAGCAAAGAAACACCAACAGACAGGGTGAAGGGACAAATTCCTGACTTGTCCCATGCTTAAGCTGCTACAAGCACTAAATTACTGGTGTCTTTTAGCACTCCCACCATTCAACCTTCTAGCCCTGAAAGAATCCCAAGCAACAGTAAAAACGTACCCTGGGCTTTGATCTTCTTTACCATTTTGTCTGTGCTGTTGTTGATGGTGACCGTGACTGGAATAGGCTCTCCATGGTAGTACACCTAGAGGGAATGTGGTGCTCAGAAATCCAGCCAGGAGGAGGCCTCTCCTGAGCCCTAAGCCCCTTTGGTGCCCCCCAGAGCAAATCTTGGAGGCCAGGTAAGGCAAGACAACCATTCCCAATGGTTCATGACCCTTCTGCCAATGTCTCATGTAGCCTCAGCTGTGTCTTGTAATGGGGTCTCAGCCTGCCCTGACAGTAGCTACTGACAGAAGTGACATCAGAGCCTTTGAGCACTGGACCAGGACAGCCTCATCTGAGGCATCTGTGTAACATATGGAAGAGCTGCTTTGGGTAGCAAAATGCACCTTGGGACACCAGTGCTATCACAGAATCATAGAATGTTGGGAGTTGGAAGGGACCCCTAGAGATCATCTAGTCCAAAGCAGGATCACCCAGGGCAGAAACAGCAGGAACACACTTGGAAAATCTCCAGAGGAGACTCCACAACCTCTCTGGGCAGCCTGGGCCAGGGCTTCCTCAGCCTCTCATGCAAGATGTTTCTCCTCATGTTGAGGTGGAACTTCCTATGTTCCAGCTTCGACCCATTATTCCTTGTCCTATTACTGGGCACCACCTAAAAGAGATTGTCCTCTTCCTCTTGATACCCACCCCTCAGATACTGATGGACATTCAGAAGATCTCCTCTCAGCCTAAAGGCTGAACAGCCCCAGTTCTCTCTGTCTTTCTTCATAGGAGAGATGTCCAAGTCCCCTCATCGTCCTCATAGCTCTCCCTTGGACTCTCTCCAGTAGATCTCTGTCTCTCTTGAACTGGGGAGCCCAAAGCTGGATCCAGTATTCCAGGCATGGTCTCACCAGGGCAGAGTAGGAGAGGAGAACATTCCTAGATCTGCTGGACACACTTTCCCTGATGCACCCCAAGACACCATTGGCCACCAGGGCACATTGCTAACTTAGGGAGAATTTAGGACTCCAAGGTCTTTCTCCATGGAACTGCTTTCCAGCAGGACATTCCCTAATGTGTACTTATGCTTGATGTTATTCTTACCCAGATGTGTTTGTCCTTACTGAACTTCATGAGGTTCACCTTTGCCCACCTCTCTAGCCTGTCTAGATCTCGTTGGAGAGCAGCACAGCCTTCTGGTGTGATGTCCACAGCCCCAAGACAAGCTCCTCACCTCTTTACTGAGGCAAGCTTTCAAGTGCAATGGCTTGTTGGACATGAAGAACTGCCAGGTGGTTTCTGCACAAGGTTGGGGGCCTGGATTTTCCGGAGCGTATTGCACCTTACGGATCAGCAGACGTGCGGAGTCCCTGGGAAGGAGCAGAGGACAACATGGTGACACTTTGTGCTTATTGGAGTCCACTGACGAGTGGGTCAAAGCTGAACAATCAACCATTACTGAGCCACCCACCCCCTTTAAGGACAAAGCTGGACAGACCCACATGTTCTGTTACCTCTTACGAATTCTCTCTTCCAGATTCTCTGTTGAGAAAGCTTTCACCTCAAAGTCCACCCCACAGGTCTGTCAGAGAGAAAGAAGAAAGCTGTAAAACCAGTGTCAGTAGCCAAGAACATCTGCAGGTGTTTAAATACCTTTCTGTACAACAGAAACTTGCAGATTCCTGTTCTTCTGATCTCCCACTGTTGTACTGAAGATCCCTGCTAACTGAAGTGGCAGCATCCACCTGTTCCATGCAGCTTCTGAGAAATGAGGCTTAATTCCCAGCCTCTGAAGGATGATGCCCCTACTCCCACATGGCTTTTGGTGAACCCAGCATGGCAGAGGTCACAGCATTCTACAGGATATAAGACTGACATAGGGTCAACCTTCTTCCTTCCCATGTCTAGGAGCCAATCTGGCCAAGCTGACCTCTGTTTTAATGGGTTTATACTGCCATGGGACATATGTGAGACCCAGATCTACAGGGCAATATGGGGTTTTTTGCTAAACAAAAATCACACCTTCTCTCTGTGGCACTGAGTTCTACAACCTGCATTCCACCTGTCCCAATTATGAGTCTACCTCAGCTGTTCAGAAGAGAATATAGTGAAGTATAAAAGGAGTATTTTAAATTATGTCAGAAACCCTACAGAACACCTCATTATTTGGTGACTTCTACTCCAAGGTTTTTGTTTTGTTTACACCCATGTGCAAGCCAGCCCTTCTCTGCAGTTTTTTAATTTGGAAGCAGGTCTTAACATATGCTATTTACAGCCATCTGTGAGATTTTGGGCACTCAGTCTCCTTCCCCCTCACGTAGCCTGACAGCTATGATCATTTTATGTGCAGCCAACCCACAAATCATGGGGAGTCCTTCCGGAATCTACAATCATTGCAGGATTAGTAGTTTTGCTGCTCTTTGACTAGATTTCCTTTCTTATTCTGAGGACTCAGATTCCAAATCTGTGCTACACATCTGTAGCTCTGAAGTTGGGCTCCTGCCATTTGTGGCAGGGCATAGTAAGTGCAAGGATCACCTAGCTCCACTCTCAAACCAGCCAAATAAATTCACATGACTTTTTCCATATAACTTTCCTCAACCACAATAAGCACAAGTGTCCCACTGGTCTCACCTTATCAACATCACGAGGTCCAGGCTGCAGACAGACTGAACATGGCAGGTAATCTGGGAACTGTGGGAGGAAGAAGAGAAAAAGACCCCAAAGCAATATCACAAAGATTTCCAACTCTGCGATACTGTAATTACAATGTATTGCTCACAAAAAGTGCAAAGCAATCCTGAAGACAACAGATCACTTGCTGGGATGTAGTAACTGTTCTGACTCAGTTCTGACTGAGCTGGGAGCTTTGATATACTGGGCCTTATACTCACCTTGTATAAACAAGGAGGAAATTCTTTCTTATGAGGGTGCTAAGGCACTGGAACGGGTTGTTTAGGGATGTTATGGCTGCCCCCTCCCTGGAAGTGTTCAAGGCCAGGTTGGATGGGGCTTGGGGCAACCTGATCTAGTTGGAGGTGTCCCTGCCTGTGGCAGAGGACTTGGAACTAGATGATCTCTAAGGTCCCTTCCAACCCAAACCAGTCTGTGACTCTATGAGTCTTAGTCCCTCTGTTCCAAAATACACCAATAGCCAAGGAAGGAGGGTGGTAGGAAAGAGAAAAAAATAAAACAAGTCCAGGCATGTGAAGCTCCTGGTCTAAAAACCAAACAGCCCTAGAGGCACAGCTTAGAGTAGAAGCTGGAACATTTTGTTCCCCACCTGAAACAATCACTATGGCTCACAGCAGTGCTGCTCACACGGGGCTGAAGCTTGAGCAAAGCATCTCTGTGTCAGAAACACAACTATGGCCATGAAGAGCAGCCAGCTGCCAGCCAGTGTCCATTCACGCCTGGCCTGGGGAGTGCAGCAGCTCCATACACTCACTGGGAAGGCTGCAAGGTATCTCATGGAGACAATGCCATCACCCCACTGGAGACTCTGGTAGTTTGAAGATCACTAGGTTGTATTTGAGTGGTTACTAAAACTACGACAGGCACCAACCCACTTTGCAGAATCATCCCAAAACATTTGCTGCTGTCTTAGAGCATGTGGATTTCATCCTGGATCTTCCTAGGGAGTTCTATGGCTGACATGTCACTGTCACTGACACTCCTTTTGTTACTGTACTGACACTGACAGTATTGTCAGAATGGGCGTTTGGCCATCAGCTGACAACATCAGGTCAGATGGAACACCTTTTCCTCCACTTGTTTGATCCATACAGTTTTTAAAGAGAAAGGTTTTGGCACTTCCTCACGTGCCTAACTGGGGCAATGGTACAAAGTATTCCAGCCCATCAGGAGTGGGAATACAAGGATTTTTTTGAGCTGTAGCTAGCATAAAGCCATTGCATGTTTCCTTGCCTTTTCACTTGACCACTTAGGATGGCAAGGGAAAAATAAAATTGCTTGTCACTCAAAACTGGAAGTTTGCATAACAGGGATTCACTGTTAATCCCCGTCATCTGTTTATCACCATGTCTCAGAGGCCTGATAATAACACACAAGAAGAGGGTAAGAGGCTCATAGGAGATACTTACTGTAAAGAAAAAGGGATAAGCATTTTTCCCCAGCTTCTTCAACAAAGATTCCTGCAAGTGGGAGAGTGACCCTGGCTTGTCAGCAGGGGGGTACACTTGGACCCTAGAGAAGAACAGGTCTCGTCGGAAGGTGAGACCCATCACATCAATGTCTTCCCGGCCATACCGGAATGCACAGGTCAGGGACACATAAACTGGGAAGAAGCACAGGAGAGGTAAAGCCTGCAGCAGGCCAGCAGTGCAGCCAGCATGGGATGTAAAACCCTCCTGCACTACAGAGCTAGGGATACCCATTTCACCACTGCTACATGGCCCCAGAAGCATTCACACCCATTTGTAAGAACATACATTATGTTGAGTAAGAGGCCCACTCAGTGGGGAAGAGAATTACATTTGTATCCTTAAAATAATAACAGAAATTCTCCCTCAGCACCTCACTAGCAGCGGACTAACAATCTCCAAAACATTTGTTGAGTAAAACCTCCAACCTTTTCTGTCCTTGATAACTGCAGGGTCTACCATCACAACACCATCTGAAAGAAAGCAAAACCAAAAAAGATTGACCAAGGATAATTAGGGTTGAGAGAGCAAGACGGGCAGCACAGATCCTTGTGGACTTACCTACAGGTTCCACATTCCCTGCGTTGTCAACAAAGTCCCGCTTCCCCAGGTAGACAGTCAGCTGCAGGGAGAAGGTGACTTTGGTTGAACTATGAAGTGTTGATGGTTGTGTGGCTGTGTGTTGGTGGTGAAACTCACAGCAAAACTCGTAGAGATCCAATTAAAATGGATTTATTTATTTTCCCCAGAAAACATCGTGCAATTCCCACCAGACTCAACAGGATTATTCATGTACTTCAGGACACCAGAACTGAAGACCTTATGTAGAACAACTCTCTGAAATACAATGTGAATACCTGTGCATGTGTCAATGAACTATCAGATTTAAAGATTTTGGGTGCCCTCAGGTTGGAAAGACAATGAATCAGCTTTGTTTTAAACAATTACCAGCAGTACAACCCAGGAGGATTGAGAGCCGAGTTACCTTGCTGTTGTATCACAATACATGAGAATCTTGCCCTGTAAATTCACCGGCATCCACTCAAACTAAATACAGTTCATGGTCCTTCTTCAGAGAAAAATGGAGGGGACAGGAAAGAGCTTTCTAATCAGTTTCCAGTCTAACTACAAGTGAGACCTTGTGCCTATATAAACCCATTATTATCATACTTACAGCTTTGTCACGGGTGCTTTTTTTGAAGATAATTTGTTTATCCAAACTCGTGTTCTTCCCACTTGTCTTTTGGGACTCAGGGCAGCTCATGGTCAAAGGTGGGTATATGACTGTGAATGAAGCTTTTCTTCCCCAAAAGGTCCTAGGAAAGATGTCAGAAAAAATAAGTGGGCAAGATAAAAGCAGAATTATACTTGGTGGGTAAAGCACTCCACTCCCATATATAGTTTACCAAAGACTATTTCATTAGATACTCTGGCAGAGTTCTTTTCATTTTAGTAGTTCTTTATTAAACAAAACAAAATAAACCCAATCAAGCAACATATTTAAAAATAACTCTTCAGGGAGGTTTGTAGAGAGTAGTTTTGTGAAGAAAACTATGAGGGTACAGATAAAGGTAATCTGTTTTCAAAAGGTACCTCAAAGACTTCTCATCAGAGGCTCTAAATTGTTGTGAGATAAGAAGGAAGATCATCTCACTCATTAATAATGGCATGAACTATAGGAAATAAAGGATACCAATTCATCTGGGGTTTGGCTGCTTTCAGGATTATTTAGGGGAGGTTGTTTGTTATTTTGGGCTTTCACAGTAGCAAATATGCCACAGCACAGAATCATCTGTCCTGAGACACTGGCTGTTGAGAACCTCCTTGAAGGAATGGAGAGGAACCTTGGGGAAGGAGCAAAAGGCCTGCTCACAGGCAGGCTGTGCTGGGTTCCCAAAAATAAAGCTGCCCACATGAAGTGGAGGGAGTGTTTCATGATGCAGATTGGGTTAAGTGATGATGAAAGACCATATGCTCTGTGATGGTAAGTGGAAGGTCTTGCCCTCAAAGGAAGTACAGCTGTAGCCTGGCACACACAGCTATAGTTGGTATTACTCAGGAAAAGTGACTCTACAGAAGCAGACAATTTATTAGAAAATAAATCAAGAACACAGAAAATGCCATTTATTCGAGTTTAGAACCCCTCAACGTACCCACCTCTCCGATGCTCAAAGATCTAAGAAGGTGATATGTATTGGTAAGGAGTCAGACCAAACACAAAATGAGAACTCATCTGTCCTACTATATCTTCCTAAATCAGAACCATATGCAACCTATTACTTGCAGGGTAGCACTGAACTCAAAACCAAATGGATGTTAAGAACGTAACCCTCCAGCTACCTGCCCAGAAAGGTAACAAGCATAACCAGGGGTGGGGAACAGCAGGTACCTAAGTTAAAAAACCAGATACAATTAGATTCTTCAGGGCAAAAAAATAAAGGATAAGAAAACAAGGATCAAAAGGACACAAGAGATATCCAGAGAGATGTTCAGAAAGGCCGAGTAGCACAAAGCAGAGAGGGGTTATTTTTAAATTTTTCTAAGTCATAAAATCCAGTAAGTGATCAGGCAGCAAATTCAAAATAAAGCAAACAATTTCCCCACAGACCACCACAAGACTCAGGAATCCAGCATGTTGCTGCAGAAGGCTCTGGAAATCACTTGTAAGGTCTGATTCACAGGATTAGACTTGTTCAAAGGGAAGGACAGGATGATCTAGCACAACCTTAAACCCACATGACTCTGAAGCCAAGGAGCAGCATCAGGAAAAGGATGATGCTACACATCCCCTATTCTTACACTTATCTCTATCAGCCCCATGTGGATACCTATAGTGTGCTAGGCAGCCCACTGCTCTGACAGGGCAATTTGCTGCCAGCATGTTTTTATGGTTGCTTTCCCATTTTAAAGCTGCTTCAAGAGTAGAAGCAGTTTCTAGGGCCTTCTTGCACACAACAGACCACAGAAAAAGGAAATACATTTAGCTTTCTAAGAGGGGTAGTCAGGTAGGGATTAGAGACAGACCTTACCTGTGTTCAAGCATTTCTATCTCTATGAACTATAGGTAGGTTTCCCCAAGTACAGAATAACATTTTTTTACTGAACAGACCCCCTGCTTGTGCTGCAGACCCAAATGAACAAACCAGAAAATAACATTAAATACCTTGTTGTGTTCAAAATGTCACAGGAGATGCCACGGGATGAAGAGGTGAACTCCTAAACCATCAAAGAAAGATGAATTTTCCAGGTAGTTGCATCCTATGCTTCTTCATGAGGGAACTACCAACCACTTGGCAAAGGGAGACAATTTGTAGGGGATTTGAAAGCACGTCTCTGGTTGCGTCCATTGAGGATTTCAGGAATTAACTCCCCTCCAGGAGCAAATATTGTGCCTGGGCTAAGATTGAACTGGAAAGTGGTCAAGTCAGCAACACCAAGGATTACCTAAGGAAGCTCAGATGGTCAGTGAAAGGGTCTACAATGTCATACTGGCACACTTTGTAAGGACTACAGATTTACAACAGGATAGTTACTGAAGGCAGCTTTATTCTAAAGCTCTGCCTCTTATCTGCTAGGGCTCCAAGCCATCCAGCCTGAGAAAAAGCTGAAGAGACAGGAGCCATTTACGAAAGGCAGTTTATAATATAACCACCAAACCAAGTCTCTATCAATACATGCTCTTACAAAGGACTACTGAACACTGAGGGCAATGGACTAGTCCCATCATCACTAAGCAGTTGATTATTGCTCCACCAACATCCCATTGCCATGCTATTGCAAAATGATTTGTTGCTACTCCACTTCCTCTCCTTAATTTATTAATTGAGAGAGGCACAACATCCAAGATATGAGACAGAGGAAGAGAGATTAAATCAGTTCAGCTTCTCTGTCCATGAATGTGTCAAGAACAGCTTCTCTCCCTCTCCCCAGATTTGGTCTTGATATTATACACAAGATGTGCAATTTTTGGCTGGCAAGCTGCACAAACAGCTGTAGCATTCCTCTGGGCTGCATCTGTTTGATTAGAAAGGACACAACATCCTCTCCACTTGCCAGCCCAAGAAGCACTCTCCATCAGCCCTGCAGTCACAAATCAAGCTTCCTTTTTTTGCCAACAATCTCCCCCATCTGGCTGAATATAGTGGTCTGGGTACACAAATAACTTGAAAATATTAACACAGAAACAGTGTTCCTCAGCTATTTCAGTGCTTTTCAAAATCCAGCAACATTTTATTAACTGGAGGTGGGTTATTTGCAGAGCTTAATCACTACTCTATTGAATCAACTCTGGGAAAGGCAAAGCAGCCAGCCCTCCAACATGGAAATTTCACACATGCCCAAAGGAAAGCCAGGTCCTGGTTGTAGGAAGTAGGGAAGAGACCCCAGAGATTAACCCACACAAATCAAGACCTCCTATTCAGTCATACAGTGCAAAGACAAAAAGGAGAAAGCTGTTTTTGTTAAATGCTGCTACTGCAGAATTACCAATTCTTTAAGGTGGAATCAACATCCCCTTTAGAACTCCTCCTCCTGCAGTAGCCAGGGGGTACAGGTGCCACTGCAAACACCTTCAGGGGAGCTTGGAAGTCACTCCACCACAACACAAAGATCCTGATGTTCCCCTGGGCTGAGCACTGGTGAGGCAGCATCCCAAATCCTGAGGTCAGTTTTGGGCCCCTCAGGACCAGGCCACTGAGTGGCTGAAGTGTTTCCAGAGAAGAGCAATTGAGCTGGGGAAGGGTCTGGAGCACAAGTCTAACCGGGAGGAGCTGAAGGAGCTGGGGGTGTTCAGCCTGGAGCAGAGAAGGCTGAGGGGAGACCTTCTGGCTCTCTGCAACCCCCTGAGAGGAGGTTGGATGGAGCCAGGGGGGAGTCAGGCTCTGCTCCCAAGGAACAAGTGATGGGACAAGAGGAACAGCCTCAAGCTGCACCAGGGGAGGTTTAAATTGGAGTTGGGGTACAGTTTCTTCTTGGAAAGGGTTGTCAGACCAAGGCTGCCCAGGGCAGAAGTAAAGTTCCAATCCCTGGAGGGGTTTCAAAGCCATGTAGATGTGGTGCTGAGGGACATGGGTTAGTGGTGGCCTTGGCAGTGCTGGGGAAACAGTTGGACTTGATCTAAAAGATCATTTCCCACCAAAACATTCCTACTAATGCAGCCTTAGGTCTGGAGCAAAATACCCCTCCCAAACCACTTGAAGGGCAGCTCCACCTTCAGCAGAGAAACTACAACAACCACTCTGCACAGCAGCCACCTTCATTTTCTCTTCTTCCCTCTGCAAGGAAGCAGAAAAGCGGGCAATAGAAAAAATAAACTATAGGGAAAAAAAGGCTAAAATTAGTCCCTAGAATTTCCTACATACCTTGGTCCTAAGGAATTTTAATCTAGAATGCTTAAGGTCTTAGCTAACCATTGGCCTCAAGTATTATCAACCTACTTTGCAAAAGCAACAACAGGCAAAACAGACCCCTTTGTGTAAGAGTCTGTGAGCATACTACAGCAAAATACAAGTACAGCAGCCTGAATGATAAACACCCTAAACCTATTCCCATCCACCTCAGCAGAGCCCCCCCTTTTTATTATTTTAATCTCCCAATAATCTTGCATCATGCTGACTTGTCATTTAGTGATCTGCTTTTCCACAGTAACCAAGGTCACCTGGGCTCCTGGTAGGTGTTTTTTCAAAGAGGACCTTCTGCCAACAGCAACAGACTGAAGAAAAGGTACCTGGCACCTTTAGAAATGCTTCAGAATGCCACCATTCTCACATGCTACAGATTTTGCTTCCAAGAGCTGAAGGGAAGGCTTCTTCAGAAAACAGGAGGGTGGCCTGTGATGGCTCTTAATTAAATAAGAAATCTGTACAAGAAACAGCTGAAGGCTTTGCTTCATGACTCTGAAGTAGGAAGCATTCTCTTCAACAAGAATTTTTGTGTTTTTAAAGAAACATGCAACTCCTGTTACTGGCTTAACAACCTTACAAGGCAGCAGGCAGCAGAAAATGTCTTCAGCAGTGTCTGAAATGCATATATAATTTCCTCAATCGGGTAATTGATCCAAAAAGATCCAAGCATATATCAGGCTTTCAAGGACAAGGACACTTGTTCCATACAGCAAAGCTTCCTTCAGTCTCAAGGCAGTACTCCTGAGATAGGCCAAGGCCAGGCTGTACCTGTGAGATGTCTACTTCAAGATAAGAGCATTATCCTCTTTCCCCCTCTGCACCAAATCCCACAGTGTGGCTGAACACAAATCTCCAATTCACTGGGAACAAACAGCACAGAAAGAGACATTTCAGGTTCCCATCTTCATTCATTCAGAACAGGATTGTGCAGACACAAATGAATCCAAGCACTGAGGGGGTGTTTAAAAGCATAACACAGGTTTATTTACAATCAAGATCTTATGGGCAGCTGAATAAATAAAAACTTTGCCCCATATACTCTTAACTCCCCTCTGCAGAAAGTGTCTCAACAAAAGGCCAGGTTATAGCAGCTATAAGAGATTCCTGTTATAGCAGCTACCCCCCTCATCCAGCCCCTCCAAAGAACACACTTCCTTAGTAAAACACTATCAGGAAAGAAGAAAATAAAGTGCAAATAAAAGGCAATAAAACGCTGGTGGCTTGTCTTGAGGCCCAGATAATGTGGAAAGGTTTGACTGGATCAAGGTATGCCAGGTAGCTCCCCCCGAGCCACATCATGGGTTTGGATGCTTGAACAGGGACAGAGCCAAGACACTGCTCTGTAGCACAGAAGGCTCCAGCACAAACAGGAATATTGCACATGTGCTTCAGAAGGGGGCAAGTGGCCTGGAATTGCCAGCACCAGAACAATGGATTTGGGATTTAACCCCACTGCTCCCCTGTGTTCTACTGACAGCCGCCAGGGTGGGACGGATAAACAGAAAAAGGGCCCAAACTTTTAAATTCTGGTGGTGAAGTCATAGTATGACTACATTCCTTACCACAGCAGCACAACAGAAGCTGAACTCTCTCCTCAAACCCAGTAACCAAACTGCCTGCAGAATAAAAAGATTTAAAATTTCCTATTTTGTGACACCCAAGGTGTTGAAGGGCATTTTAACAAAAGGGTGCAGAGGTCCTGGAGAACAGACCATTGCCTTGAGAGCAGGTGAAACTGATACAAAGAGCTCACATGAGAGTGCTGGAGAACCAGGGCCAGGATGGGAGCAGATCTGACCTGAGCTGGTCACTCAAAGGTAGAGCTGCCAAAGCCACAACCTTTAAAAGCTGTTCCAACACTTGAGGCTGCCTAGGACCTGTCTTGCACTTCAGGATCTTCTCACCCCATGCCTGAACTAGGCCACAAGAATAGAACACAGGAGACAGGACATGTATTAAGTCAGCATACACAGTAACTTCTTTCCATCTAGAGAAGTGCTGTAAATTCATTTGTGTGACAGGGTATTTGGCACAGCTGTCTGGTGTGAGGAATCCTGCTAGTATCTTCAGCTCCACTTAGTGCATAGATACTGCACATCAAGGCATGGCTATGTAGCATTCTCCATCCAGAGCAGTTAATTACTCGCCGAGTCCGAGTGCCACAGTGCAGTTACAGCCATAACAAGTCTCTGGCTCAGGCTCCTTCTCCGTTGCTTTAGAACTTCCCTCTGGAAAGTGAAGCCCATGTGCTTGTCAATATCCCCACTGAGGATGGATCTGGGCTCGGGTCTCCATGCTGTTCAGCCACGGACCAGCACCGCCACACACAGAGGCACGGGATGCTCTGCTTTCACCCTCCAGACAGTCAGAACTCAGACCACAGGACAGCCTTGTTTCCTTTGTCCACACTGACCACATGGGCACCTGCTGGTGACCATGCAACTGCATTGATAGGAGAACTGAAATGGAAGCCAGGTGTAAGTTTACAAAAAAGCTGAATTCCACAACAGCACTGAACACTAAAATCAAACATCCTAGGACTCAAAAATCCCCATGCTTTCTTAGCTCTCTACTTTTAGTAAGCCTGAGATACAGTTTCACCTGGATACATCAAAAATATTTTATTAGAATAATCTCAGTTCAAGAAGTTGAACAATAACAAACCTAACCTCACTTCTATCTTGAGAATACTGCCATGAATCTACAAAGGATCTGCATATTAACAACTCACACACCAACAGCAGCTGCTAAGCTGTACTACAGTTCTTCAACAGCTCAGCAAGATTCACAACCCAGATCCCCACTTGAGACTATATGACCACCTTATCCTCACCTGTGATGCTTTGCAAGTGTCCTCTCCAACTTCCCTGTGAGCACACTCCAAATGTAGAGAGCTCCATCAGCTGAACCAGCAGCCACATAGTTACCGTCAGGGCTGTGAGATCAGAGAGGTGCAGGAAGCAGAAAACAGTTTTCAAGTCAGCAATTTGTAAACACAAATCATCATTTCACCCTCAACTTCCAAAGCAAGCAACTTTTTAAAACTCATGTATTATCATCTACTAAGATGTGAGAGCACTTTGCAATCAGAAAGTCTCCAGGGTACTGGATCAACATCTACAGATACACCCCAACCAAGGGGCAAATCACAAACTCTGTTCCAGGTTTTCTATCTGTAAATGGGGACAAAGCAGCCAAGTATCACAGATCACTCACTTTTGCTGGGGAAAGATTTATCAGGTATCTTGCTTACATTGGTTCTTACCTGAACACAACTCTCGTCCAGTCAGAGCCACATTTGAATCCCTGGGCACTGAAAAATTAAGATCAGATTAACTGTGAATTCATTAATAACAAGATGGACCTTCAGGTTCTCACTAAAGAGCATGGTTAAGACTTCTTGCATCGTTGGGAAGGAGATTCAGTATCCCTTAACCACAATTTCACATTTCTCATGCATCCTCCTCTCAATTGCATCTGAAGAAATTCTTTCCTTCAGGCCAAGGACTATCTAAGCCAAGCTGTCTTCTTTGAAGAGGTATATGAGAAAGTCCACCAGAGCAGATCTCTGCTGTTCAGATACAGAGAGCTTTGCTACTCACATAGTAAAGCCAGGAGACTTCTCTCTCCATGGAGATACTGAAAAATGCTCTAACACAGAGGGCAATGAGCAATCCAAAGTTCTGAAATCCATGTTTTTGGGGAGAACAAACTCACCTGAATGTCTGCTTGACAGCACTAACCCGTAGATCAATGATCTTCAGCAGATCATCACGGGAGCAGGTCAAAAGCTCTGTTCGTTCTGAGTTCAGGTCCAGAGCTGTGATTCTTCCAAGCAGCTCCAGTTCTTTTACTATACTTTCAGTTCTAAAGACAGAAAGGAAAAAAAAAAAAAAAGAAATAAAAAAAAAGAATAAGCCAGGGTCCAGAAGCCAAGCCACTGAATCAAAACCTTGACTTATCCCAATGTGGAAGGTGAAAAAGCATTACTGGTTTATTCTCACATTTTGATTCTTTCCCAAACTAGACCTGACTCTGTAGGTAACATTTCCAGCCAAGAGACAGATAACTTTCCTCACAACCACTCCACCCTCTGCACAGCATCAAGAGTGCCAAATAGTGACCAATGCAAAATATATACAAGAAAGAAGACTGCCTTTTAGGATGCCTTTGGTATCTCCTCCCAAAAAATCCCAAGCCACCTAACAGTATAGAAATGGTAACAGTGTCAATAGCTTCGAGGCTCAGAAGGAAGAGCTCCTTCCTTCACATCATACTGAGGCAGCAATCCCATAACCATGCCTACACGAACAGCCTTCTTCCAATAGCTTTACCTGATGTCCCAGAAACGAATTTTCTTATCAAAATGTCCACTCATTACACACTGCTCAGTACACACGATGTCGTTGCAGCTAGATCCTGCAAACACTGTTTTTATACCTAGAAAGGATAAACCAACAGTGACACAAATTTATGCTGTACATTGTGGTGGAAACAGGAACAGAAAATCACCACACAGGGCAGTGCCCAAAGAGTGTCACTGGGCAGATACACTCTGTCTTGGAACAATCCTGCTTTAAGTCTTCAACAACCTCTCTGCCTCCTTTTTCGTGGCCAACACCCCTTTAAATGCTCTCAGAACAGGAGCTTTACTTCCAAATTACTATTCAGACTCATTTGCTACTGTTAAACAACATGAAACAGTCTCCTTGACCTATGCTTGTGGTGCAGGTATGGAGATAACTTAGAACCTCAACTTCTCTCTCAGTGCAAACAGGATTAAACGCCATCAACAGGCAGAAACACAAGGCAATGAGGTGCCACTGCCAGAGGAAAATCTGGATCCCAGCATTTCCTTCATTTGAGATGTTGAAACTCTTGGTACATTTCCAAGAGACATTTCCATCCACCTCAGGGTTAAAAACTCTGACCTGGCTCTAAGTTTTCTAGTGGAAGACTAAAACACCTATGCTGGTAAACAAAAAACAGTGGCAGAACACAGGGACTGTCAGTGCAACAGCTTTAGCAGTGCTTCCTGCATACTTCCAGTTCCTTATTCTGACTTCAGGTGACAGGCAGAAAGAATCTAATTCCATGCATAGCATGGTTGCTAGTTTTTGCTTTATTAGACTAGCAAGAGGATGGAATAACCTGGCTGATGTCAGACTTCCATTTCCATTCAGCAGAAGCACAGAATATGGGTGAAAGACAGAAGTTAAGGTTTCCTTACAGACTTTACTGCGGAGGTCCCAGAGCTTCAGGGTCCGGTCGTGACTTCCCGAAACAATGCGGGCATTGTCCAGCAGGAACTTGGCTGACAGAACTTTCCCACTGTGACCTGTCAGGGTGTGCTGAGGAGGAGAGATTTACATAGTAAGATCACCCAGTTCCACTTGTGCCCTTTCCTCACAGCTTCCTAATTCTGCTACTTAACAACTCAAATCTTAAGATCATGATTTGCATGTCTATGGGATTGCTTGGAGGAGGAAAAAACAAATAAACAAAACAACAAACCTGCTCTAGTTAAACTAAGATTAACAGTGAGGAGGAGTGTTAAGTACCACTGAGTTCAGCCTGAAGCTGGGAGACACAGGTCTCCTTTGGTGGCAGTTTCTCTAGCTGCTCAGGGAACCTGTGAGGTCTTATCCATACACCCACATTTCATGGGGAGATGGTGTCTGCAACACAGCCTTGAAGAAGCGATGAGGAGAAGGGGTTAAAGCATGCTGAAAATAGAAACTGTGCCTTCAGGCTTTAATAATGAGCTTCTCTCAAGCATACAACAGGGTATCTAGTCTCAAGCTGTTGTTACATTTTCAAGCCTGAAAGCTGAAATGACCAAAGATATCAGAAAAAACTCCCCCCAGCAGCAATTTCTGTAACTGCAGGGAAGGTTCTGCGAGAGCTAAGAACCACACTCACTTCAAATTGCTGAATACTTACATACAAAATCAGAAACCAGATAATGAATGACTGAAGTAAGCATTGTGAAGAGCGAGAAAAATCTTTGCTATTTAGATTTTAAAAAAAAAACAAACAGAGGACTATAAAATTACAGAAGGCAATTTTCAACTTAGGAAATAGAAAAGAAAAGCTCTGAAGAATGGAGGGGAATAGGAGCAGAGTTTGGAAAAAAGCAAACCTGATATGCAACACAAACTCTGAAATACATAATCCCATCAAGACCACTTTGTCTTAAAAAAGGACAGAAATCCCAGAGAGGGGGATCTAAACTCCACTCTCCATCCCTCTCTGCTCCTGCTGCACAGTCATTGCACACAGACGTTTAGGTAAGGAGTTAGTGCAAAATTTACTGTGATTTTAGCTTCACTGCCTCCAAGATGATGAAGGGAGTGGAACATCTCCCTTATGAAGAAAGGCTGAGGGAGCTGGGGCTCTGCAGGTTGGAGAAGAGGAGAATGAGAGATGACCTCAATAATGTTTAAAATGTTTATTAACATTTATAATGTTTATATATCTAAATGGAGAGAGCTAGGAGGATGGATCCAGGATCTTCTCAGTGAAGACCAATGACAGGACAAGGGGTAATGGATGCAAGTTGGGCATACAAGGTTTCACGTAAACATAAGAAAAAGGTTTTTCACAATGAGAGTAAGGGAGCCCTGGCCCAGGCTGTCCAGGGAGGTTGTGGAGTCTGCTTCTCTGGAGACATTCCAAACTCACCTGGAGATTTTCCTATGTGACCTACACTGTGTGGTACTGCTCTGGCAGGGGAGTTGGACTTTATCTCTCAAGGTCCCTCCAACCCCTAGCACTTTAATTTCTGTGGTATTTCCAGAGAGGGATGCAAAAAGTGTACTGCAATAACACAGTAAGGTTTTCCCAGCAGAGGGGCTGCATGGCAGAAACTTGCAGAGAAATAACAATCCTGTTAACAAACAGAATTACTGAAAGTGTCTGCAAATGCCCAACTTCCAAACCTGCCGTGTCCCTGATAGACAAAACTGGAAACACAAGACAGGAACAGCCTCAGCACAGCTTTGCCTTCAAGGGACTCACCCGTAACCGATTGTCATCAACCGTCCAGATTCTGCTGGCAAAGTCATTTGAAGCTGCTAAGAGGTACGAACCCTGTGAACACAAGATGAATTTGAAACTACTTATGCAAGTCAATATCCAAACTAAACCCAAAAATACTGCCAATAAATCACTGAAACTGTATCAGTGTTATATTGCCAAGGGAATAAAAAAGACCAAAACCACAGCAGCATAACCCAGTAAGGAAAGCTGGTGTCATAACTTTCAAGAAGGCTGTGGCTTTTTCTTTGCATCAAAATGGGACAGATTTCTATAATCATGACTACAAATAGAGGGAATAACAATAACCAGACCAGAAAGGACTGTCTCCTTTCCCTTCTGATGCAGTGAAGATGTGGGTTCTACTTTACCCTCATCTATTGTGGATTTTTTCTTCTTTTTTTTTGTTTTTTTCCACAGGTAAAAAGCCCCACATCATCTTGCTTCTACTGCTTACATAGGCCTGAAGTGCGGAATTAGCTCAATTCTTGCAATTTGCATTACAGTGCTGACACCTGAAACTAAGACTCCAAAAATTTGGTCTGTCCAAAGAGAGATAAACTGAGTTGCTCATGGCTTTAGGCTTAGACCTCCTCCAAGCCATCCATGATGGGAGAATGGATACCACAAGATTCATGCCTGCACTCCTGTCCATCTCAAAAGACTTCCCTGAATCTCTAAAGCCTATGAGCATCTCACCTCAGGCAGGTCTCACCTCTAACTGCTCAAGCTGCTTGCCAAGATCCTAGTTTTTCTTGCTGATTAACAGTGCCACCAAATCTCTAATGAGCTGGTCAGTGTCCAAAGGAAGGATCCTTTTGGGTATGTAAAGCTTAGCAGATAGAATCACCAAGTGGAAGAAACCAAGTCAGCTTTGCTCTACTGTCCATGCAGTAGATCACAGTGTTACAGGAGAGGTCTCAGCAGAAAAGTCAGATCACATGTCCAGCTATGATAATCCAAGACCCCAGATTCCTTCAGGTAAAGACTGTTGGATGCTAATGCCAGTCATGTCTCCAGTGCTTGAGGTCAACATGAGCTGAGCACACCACAGGCTGTCAGCAAACACTCTGCCAGCCACAGCATGACTGTGTCATGACTGGTGAGAAACTGCTGGGAAACAAGGTCATGGAAGAACAAGCCTTAGGATCATCAGACCTTTTACTATTCATCACAGACCTCAGCAGAGCACTCATGGAAACAAAATTCAGAGAAATAAATTATTTGCTGCTTTTGTGCTGATATGCCAGCTTCAGTGGGAAGCTGAAGACATTTCTTGCTGTAGAAAAAGTCTAGAGTATTTTCTTATAATTTTATAACAGCCACTATCTGAGCTGCATATCATCTTCAGATTTTTAGAGCAAAGATGAGATTTACAGACTGAAGCATAAAGTTCTTCTGTACAACCTTATAAACTTGCAGTCACTCTCACAAGCACTAACTCATTTCTTAGGCAACCTCTCAAAGGTTAGAATGGAAATTGATAGCAGAGCACAACATAATTCAATTAATTTATTCCCAGTCACAAACAGTGGATATGGCACAGATACTCACAGCACTATCAAATTCTATGCTTGTAATCCCAGCATTACTACCAGAGAGGGAACCTTTGGGCTCACACCCATCTGCACAGAGAAAGACGAACAAAAAACTTAAGCAATGGATTAGAACAGAAGCTGACACAAAGTGAACTATTGTATGAGAACGTTTAGCATCCCACCAGACCCCAAAGCAGGAAAAGGTTACCTCCCAGGACTTCCCAAAGCTTCACCCTCCGGTCCATGCCTCCTGTTGCCAGTAGCCGGGAGCCGGGGCTGAACTGCACTGCATTCACCTCCCCATCGTGTGCATCCTGAGGAACAGCCACAGGAGATGGAATCAGCACAGAGCCAACCCCCCTCCCCACAGGTCAGAAAGCTACAGGACTGAAAGGTTACACAGAACCACAGCTGCAGATCCTTCAGCAGTACATGGGAAATAAAGGCACAATCTGAAACTCTATTGTGGCTGATTCTTATCAAAAGGAAAAAAGCAAAAGCACATAATGAACATGCTTAGCAAGGACTCAAAAATTGCAATAAACTACAAGAAGCCTTACAATGCTCCATGATTTCAGGCCTTATAAGGCAAAGGCTTTGAAGTTACACCAGAAAAATAATGAAGGACAGAACACAGTAACAGGTGATATGCTGTAGAAGGAAACTATTAATTTCTCCATCTAGAGCCAGCCATGGCACACAATCCAATCAGTTAATGCAACCACAGAACACTCAAGTCTGCTAGAAAACAGCAAACCAGATTAACTGCATTCGTTCACTGTACTGGTGACGATGCTGCTTTCCTTTGGTGATTAAGCAGCATCAGCAGGGTTGGTACAGAGAGCACCTCCCTGACAGACAGCTCAGACTTCAGCTGTGGTTCTGCCTGCAGGGGCAGTGACACCCCTGCTTTCTTACAACTTAGTATTTTGAAGCTTGAGTTGGACAATTAATACTGGTTCTCAACCTCTTAATATCTACCAGAATTTTAAGATTCCTTCCTTTTTTATTCTCATGTTAATTTCACAGTTCAACTTACCCACACTGTGTTAGCACCACATTCTTAATTAATGTGCTGCATACCTTTGAGTATTTTCAGTAACTGCTCTTTCAAAATCAGTTTCTGTGGCAAACTTCTATTTTTCTGGAACTTGTTGCATGAACTTGGGCCCACCAGCTCATATTTATGGCCATTAAGCTTCAAATCTGATCTTTCTACAAGTGCAGAAGAACCATTCAGAATACAACTGATCAAAGGTCTTTCCTAGGAACTATGCCAGAGCATGATGGTTGAAGTGACTACCTTCTCCATCTTCCCCAATCTATTCTACTCATCTCTCCAGAAGTGAGCCTGGTCTGTTCCCTGTATCTGCCAAAACTCTGGCATATGGTTTGCATTCATTCCTGGAATGCTCTGCTGGACCTCACCCCTCACCTGGGCTCCCAACACAGGAGCTAAAACCTAACACATCACTCCAGGATTCCCATGACATAAGTAGGGATGTTTCCCTTCTAATATTGCAATTACTAACCTCACATCACCACCAGGTTGCAACAGGCTGGGGAGTTGGAACAGGGCAGCTTTCCACCCCACTGCCCAGACTAGGGGCCAGCACAGCCTACTGTGGTTTGCCACTCCATGCTGAGAGGTTATGCTGATGACTGATGTTCTGCACACTTGGAAGTGCAGAAAACCTCACAGAAGATTAAGGGAAAGCTGAAATCAAGGAAACCTCTTGCATGGCTCTTGAAAAACTTCACATAGCTTTGCAATCCCTCTGATGATGAAATTAGCCAAGATTATATCTGTCCACCAACTGTGCTTGCTGTACACAGCCACAGGAGAGAGGATGCAGCACAGACTGCAGCCACGAACACTCCTCTGATGCTCCCCGTTCAAGCCAGCTCCAGACAATCACTTAAGTTATGACTAGAAGTCACTTGATAGCCATGAAATATCCATATCCAGCACTGGAGTGCTGAGAAAGCTCCAGAGGAATGTTCAAGCAAAAAGCTGCATTACAAGACAATTAACACAGATTCTTGAGAAGGCAATGTCCTGCACAGAAATTAACATTTGGCCTTCTGAGGCCAAAACAACACAAAGGAGGTCTCAGCTTGAAAACTTGAGATCACACACAACAAATTATGACACCCCACTACCACAAGCTCCTCTTAAACCAGTTCTGTTGGATGACATTCAGTACCACAACTCCCTTCACTGTGGAGAACTGGAACCGAATTAATCCTACACTGTCAGCAATCTCTTTCTCAATCATAGCTCTACTACAGCATGACAGAACAGGGACTGCTGGGAGCCTGAAAGGTAATGGAGCGTGATTCCCCTGTGCTCTCAGACCTTTTACTGTTCATCATTGACCTCATCCAGACAGACATCAAGTACACTGGCTCCAAGAAGCATTCAGGTTAAGAATTACATGGGACATGCTACCAAATCAGGAATTCCTTCTTGCTTGGCAACATTAACAGCAGGAGCTTCAGGAGATCAGTTCCCACACAGGTAAGATTCACACCCTCCAAATACAGTCAGTAGAGGGAATAGTACACCTGAGAATTTCTTCTGTACTTACAAAGACACACACAGCAGTAGTGGGCACTCTCACTTCTTTACTGGCACCTGGATGTGGCTCTACATTTTCCTGGGGAGCAGGGAACGAAGACAAAGAACGTCTCCTGCGATGAAACAGAGCAGATATTTAAAAATGAGAAATGACTGCTGTTTCTCTTGAGTTATCTCTACCTGTCACTTAGCTATACTGAGCAGTGATTTAAAAAAGTGGGAAGAAGTTTTTAAACTTTCTTTTATCCCATCTTTCAAAAACTATGCTTGTCATCTAGCACTACATCCAGTTGTAGCTTTATTTATTTCCTAGTATGCCAGATGAGTAACCTGGACTGATTAATGACCTCAGTTTGGAGCTTTTTTTATAAGAAAGAGAAACATGGGAGTAATTGCAGCTGAGTGCAGCTGGAGAGACTGCAGCTCCCTCATTATGCCTAGGGAGAGTCAACACCATTGCAGGGCTATACCCCAGGCAGCAAAAGGCTCAATTCAAAAGGTGAGGCTGCACCACTTAAGCAAAGACCATCAGTGAGCAATGCTCAACTCTAGATACTAAGCACAGAACCCAACTATTTAGTACAAACAACCCTATTAAAGGAGCAGAGTGCAGTGGAAAGTAAGAGCAAACCCCGTATATTCTCTCCACAAAGAGGGACTCACTGCCTCTCTAACTGCAGTTTCTAACCAATGCTTTCAACATCTGCAGTTTAGTCAGGATTATGCAGCTGGGTTCCATGTTACTTCAATGGTTACGTTTACATGCTGGACTAAGAGTGGATAATTCACCTGGCAGCATCAGAAGATTGATGTCCCAAAAGGGGAGACTCAGACAGACTGGAGGGAAAGGTCAGAGGTCAGCACACGGCAAGATGGAAGAAACAGGAAGTTGAAGAGAACAAAAGAAAAAAAAAAAAAGGCAGAAGCTAGAAGAAAGGCTGAAATTATTTGTTTGTATCCCCTGCATCACCAAGATTTTGGTGTACATTGAAATCAATATACAAAACAAAGAGGTGAAAGTGTTCTAACCTACCCAAAGATATTAGTGATAGAGTCCAGAAGGCCTCCAGCTGGCTGGGAGAGTCGCTTACTGAAGGAGGGGAGGACAGGTTTAAGCCTCATGAATAGTTTCTCCACATAAAGATCAATATAAACACATTTCTTAGCAGTAAGTCTCTGGAAAGACTCCCTCCCCTGCAGACCCAGCCCAAAGACAGAACAGCAAAGGCAGGCATCAGTTCAAAAGTCACCAGTTATTACAACTCAGAACATGTGAGTTAAGTTTAGTTTCTTCACTTTTCCTTAAATACCACCCTGTGAATTACAGGGTTTAGCTCTAACAGTCTTCCAAGTCTGAAGTTAATTAATCCATGCTCTCACATAACTCTCTCTTACTTTCCACTCACTGCTGTTTTAGAGGAAAGAAAAGATGCATTCAATCTAGGAGAAGATATTTTCAGCATTTTGGCTAAACCCAGAAGCCTTGTTATTTGTACAGTAACAAAGATATAATAAAGCATGCACTGCAATATCCATTTTATTGCCTACTTTGCTTTTAGACCTCTTTTTTAAAGATCAGACAGATTTTTCAGACATTAAGTTTTTTAAAACAGCAAAGGAAAAACAGCATATCTAGAGCATGGTAACAGAGAACACAGCACATGAGTTTCATTCTGCTCTGGTGGAAGTTGCATTCCAGAAAGCTGGAACACACCTAACTTTGTTCCAACTTTTATACCCCTTGTTCTTCCCCAGCAACATGGCACAAAAATCTGTCTACAAACCTGGATGTTCGGTTGACAGCTCGCACAGGAGATGCCTCCTCAGCTGTGTCAGAAGTTTCATCTGCAAGCACTTCAATATCATCATCCCTGCTGAAGTAAGAGAAAAAGACTTCGTTTTCCATCAGCCAGAGCTTCCTCTCATGCACAGGCACTGAATGGACAACAGTGGTCCAGGGCCTGTTGGTGTCCCAGACCAGCCCCCACACAGTCTTCCTGAGCTGCAGGAACAGCTGGGCAGATCCAGACACCAAACATCCATCTAGCAGAGATACTGCATTTGACAGACAGCACCTGAAAATAAGTACATCAGCACCTACATTTCATTTTTTTTTTTCCTTTCCAGCTGCCAATTCCACTCTCCACAGATAGTAGGGCTGGATTTCTCTCCCCTGTACAGTTGAGAGGCATCCTTTCCAGATTCTCTTTACTATGGGCAATACAGTTCATCTTGCAGCACTCCAGACAGCATTATTAGGACCTAGCTACAGAATGAACTGTATTTGCTGGAGGAATTACAGATCAGAAAAAACAAGAGTTACTGCAACCCCAAACAGGGTGATACTCTATTCTCATGGCACCTTTTTGCTGTTCCAAAACAAGGAAGTATAAAAAAACCAACAAAAAACCCAAAGAAACACAAGAACTTGAATTTTCCTCCATCTAGATACTTTCTATACTGCTGTATTTTAGGTGCTGCTACAGTAAGTACCCAGGATGTTTGAGTACTCTCTATTAAAACATTGAGTGTGAGATTCCAACATCTAAACTATAAATTAGTCCAGCTAAACTACTCAGCTAACACTGAAAGGTTTTTTCCCCATTAGTCATCATGGGCTCTGACAGTCTGGTATTTTTTCCTTTAATTATGATTTTTCCTCCACTGCTGCTTTTTCAGGACAAGCTATTTTTAAATGCACTGTATCAACCTGGTGGCATCTGACTGAACAGGAAGCTTTAAATTCAGCATTTGAAGTAGGAATAAAACAATTTTTGCCATCCGTTAGCACTCAGCTGCAAATGAACTGAGGAGGATGGGACGACCATTTTTATTTTCTCATTTCAGAATACAGCTGCACTTTAAGTTTTAAGATTTTGAAGGACAGTACATATGAAAATGCTGTGGCACTGATTAAAAGTATCAGGCTGTTATTTCAATAAAACATTGTCAAGATTTGATGATAATTCTTTTCTAAAACCCAAAGTTTGAGCTATTCAAATTGTATGCAGCAACCCCATCCCATGTGCTATTCCATCTTAACATCTTCTAAAAGTGAACATAAACACCAGGGCACACTGCTTGAAATGCTGTCAGTTCCTCCTTCAGTAAGCAGTATATTTGTACAATACACCCTCTAAAACTACAAAATCAGACAAAGAATTTGGAAGCAGAATTTGGGTAATTTACAGAAGCAAATATTTTCCTGAGGATTTTTTTGTTTGGTTGGTTGGTTTTTTTTTTTTTTTTTTTTTTTAACAGGCTTCTGGTTACCTTCTTCAAAGGTCCCACTTTGGGTCGGGGAATGGAAGGGTCACAGGGAAAGTGGCCACAGACATTACATGTGTGCTTTCCCCTACTGTGCAACATTATTTCTTGAAGAGTTTAATATTCTAAGATATTCCATCTGTGTTTATATCAAAAAAGGAGACAAAAGGGATATCAATATTCTTAGGAGCTGGGAAGACAGTCCCTCCAGCCTATGACACAGAGGTCAGCAGTAACCTTGTCATGGAGTCACACCTCAACAAGCCAAGGGAATGGAAGCATGTAGGATTTTCTTAAAACAAAAAACCAAAACAAACTGTGCTAACTATTGCATTGTTAATTACAGCTTCAATATTGCTCTCAAATGCTAAGAACTCCATCACATTCTTACACACAGCCTTCCCACATACCCCAGACTTTGGCAGGGACTGTCTTCCAGAGCAGATGCAATGAGAGCTGATGTGGTTCCATGATCACAGAACCCTAGAATGGTTTGGGTTAGAAGGCACCTTAAAAACCATTTAGTTCCGACCCCCCTGCATAGGCAGAGACACCTCCCACTAGACCAGGTTGCTCAAGGCCCCATCCAACCTGGCCTTGCTGAATGATGCTAAAACAAAGATCACAGCTACCAAGAAAAAGCCTGCAGACTGCTCTGAAGGGGTGTCACCTTCCAAGAGCCATGCAGCAGCTGACATTTCAGTGGATTTGACTAACACAGTGCCAGTAACACTATCAGCCTGATGCAAAGCCCTTGTACCCTCGACTGCCCACTCCAATCAGCTGATTAAATAACACTCTGGACCAAGCACAGCAGCAAAAAGAACTAGAGACAAGAGGTATTTATCTCTGGCTTGCCAGGAAAAGTAACTCCACATCTACCTATTTGTTTCCTACAGAATAAATCTCTTGCAGTATGGAAAGGATTGATGTATTTTCACCCACCTTGACTGACTTGTCTGTTCCTACAGGAAATCCTTGACCAAAACTGTAGCCTCACACTTAAGAAGGGATCTCCAAAGTATGTTGTTTCATGTTTGAAGAACTACTTTGAAGGCTAAAGGCACCACATAACATGTTTTTATGCTAAGAATATATATTTACTATATGAACGATTCTTAAGACTTTCTTTCCAAGTATTTTTAGTCATAACAGAGCTCCTTCTTCTGGAAGATCAAGTAGGGAGTGTTACTGTACTTTTCTGACTTCACACCAAAGTTTACAAACTACTCTACATCACCCAATTTAGAAATAACAGGCACAATCTGTCATGAATCTGAATAAAACAGAAGTATGAAGTGATGAAGGAGACTCTGTAAATCAAGACTGCTTACGGTTCAACAGGCAGGGGTTCTTTGGCAGCTTCTGCTAGCTCCTTCTGCAGCCTGGCTTGTCGTCTCCTAAGAAAAAAAAAGGAAGGTTATTAAAAAAAAAAAACCTGCCTTAATCCCATTCCAATGGTTACCCTGCACAGTTTTGATGGGCTTTGTAAGATTTAAAAAAAAAAAAAAAAAAGGACCACTGTCCTAATTTTATCCTGCTTTCAAGCTATTCAGTGTAGGAGAGGCAGTTCTCTTACTGTGAATTGCAATGTGTAGCTACAGCCCTCTGTGACCCGTATGACTGTGCATTTGCTCAGAATGCAAGAACTTGCAAAAATAAGTATTAGATTGGTTAGTAAAGATAATACAAAACTGCCAAGTACTATAAGATTGTTACCATAGCTCTTAGTCTCCAACTACTGCTCTTGGGTAAGTAAGTCAAAGCAATCCAGAATAAGAAAAATATTTTGCAAGGATAAAAAGTACCAACTTATTTTTGCAAGTGACACACAGGTCAGTCTCATGCCAGCTGCTCATTTTATCAGAACACAAAAAACACTTAGGCTGGTTAGGCAAAAAGAATAAAACTGAGTAGTATCAAGATTCCACGCAAAAAAAACCCCCAAAAAGTCAAAATCTAATACCAGCAGAAAAAAGAAGAAATGCAGTTTGTATCCAATTTTGATCTTCAAGTTGTAGTTAAAGATTGCCCAAGAAACAAAGCAACATCTTATTCTTTTAAAAGAGAAGAATGTTTTTACAAAGCATATGTCTGTGTTGGTCAGAAGAAGGAACACAAAGTTCTGTCAGAGATCTGAACTAAATCTGGTTTTATCCTATGCATTCCAAAATCTATTGGGAAGCAGTTTATCAGATGGGGGCCATCAATCTTACCTTGAATCCTTTTCATTTTCTGCATTCAAACGATTGGCCTCTTGTGCCTTCTCTGCCATCCAACGTGAGACCAGCTCCTGGTTGTCTTCTGTAGTTTTCCTCAGTTTCTCCTCCAAGGCATTGAAGGTGATCTGGAGAGCATCATATTCATCTTTCAGGGTCTGGTTAGCTCGCTCAAGATCCTGCAGTTTGCTACGCAATTCCTGGCACTCTGTTTCCAGCTCAGAGATTTTTTGCAAATACTCTGCAATCCTGGAATGGCAATAAAATATACAAAACAATGAGAACCTCCTTTCAGACCTAAACCTTCCCCACTGTGCTATTTGTACAATGCCTAACACAGGAACTTTTAGCCCACAGCAAAGACTCCCAGAGAGTGTAACAACACTAATAAATAACTCCCCCAAAAGCCTGGGTCTCATACCAGAGACACAGACAGAACAGTTCCTTTGCAAACAGTGCTACTCACTTTGCTTCATTCATTTGCATCTCTTTGTCCTTCTGCTGCATTTGGTTATTCAGATCAATTACAGACTGGGCCAACTAGGGAGAGGAGAAAACTACATTACAAAGGGCAGGGATGACAGCTGGATAGCATACAGTGAGCAGCAGCCAGCAGGAGTACAGACAACTCTAACATCACAAGCATGAAGCATATCTTCCCGGTCTTCTTTCATAGCTTTCTATACAGATTTCTTTACTGCCCCTATATCACACAGGTCATAAAATTATGAATTCATTTTCAGAAATGAGTTGTGAAAGAGTTACTGTCCTCTGAAATGATATTTCATTCCCTCCCCTCAAAAATGTTCCTAAATAAAGGCACATTTAATAAAAATCACATAACACCTATTGGGAAGATTTTAAAAAAAAGTGGAAAAATCAGTACAGAAACTAAAAATTGGCAAGTAAGTAAACAAACAAATGAGTACTAACAGCTAAGTAACAAATCTTCCTCTTATGGCCAGGACAGGGGACACATAGCTCATATATAGCATACATGGATTTCATCAGGAGTTTTCCCCACAAAGAAAGTTGCTGGTGGAGTCTCTGCAGTGCTGCCACCTCCCCAGTCAGTAGGCAGCAGCCAGCCCTGCAGCAAAGTCTGCTGCCCAGGGAAAAGGCAAACTGTTTTGAGAGAAGAGGCTCCCTGGGCAGAAGGCTTAGGATACCGGTATGGGGGGGAAAGAAGTAATTTTCAGTCCCTTGACCAGTCACTGCACACCTCCTGTAGAAAGCTGCCTTCTCTTTTAGAAGCTCAGAATTACTGACACTGGAGCTTCTCCACAGCTCCAGTGAAGTGTGATTTAAGGAGCACAATAACTTTTTCCAGGTCACTCCTACCTTTGCCCTATAAAAGCCTGCAGTACCACTCAGGTACCACCTCCTGGACTCCCTCAATCCTCTGCTGCGGTTTTTAAAACCTCAATTCAGCCAAAGAAGCCTCCATATCTTTAAAGAAAAAAGAAACACAGAAAAAAGTAGTAGCTTTCCCTCTTTCCTGGCCCCAAGTCTTATAGCCTACAGGACTCCTGGCCTCCCTACTGCATCTGACAGAACCAGTACTCCATTCTCAGTCTAACAACATGGCACCCTCAACCTCTGCTTGTTTATTTGGCCACCCGTTTATAGCAGTGGTCCTGCAAACTGAGAGACAAATGAAACTACACAGCTATTCCCTCACTCATTCAGGCTCTTCTCACTGTAGAACTAGCAGCTCTGTAGACTGGATCAGCTCCTTCCCCCTCCAATAAACAGAGTGAAAAACCTATCCATGAAACTCAAAACTTAGCACTTCCAAAAAATTCAGGCTATGCTGGCAAGGTAAACTCCTGTCCCCTGGATGACAGCTTTGAAGAACAACCATTTGTGGTTTATTTTAATCATCAACATAAGGAGCTTAAAAAAGGCTGTATGTGAACTGAGGAAAAAATAATGATGAATAAGCTGGGTAAAATTAAGGTCACATTCACAAAGGGCCAGGTATAGAACACAAGAGGACTTTCTAACCTCTCCACGTTTCTTATGAAGCTCTGTCAGCTCCTCTTGATGCTTTATCTTCAGCTGTGCCAGTTCCTGCAACTGAGCATCGTTCCATGTGCCATCATGTCCTGGACTGGAGTTTGAGAGAGAGGGAAAAGAGAGGTCAAAAACTGGACTCCAATGGCTTTGGTGCCTTTGACCAGTTAGCCCTCTCGGAACAAACTCCCTTGGATTTTCTGTACTGCATCAGAAATAGAGGTCAGTCATAATAAACTAAACCACAGCTAGCTCCCTCAACACAGTTTTCACCAACCAAAATGGTATTATATAGTACTGCACAATGAAATCTACTGAGGAGCTGATTAACTTTGTTATGCATTTCTAAAACTGAATTAAAATCCAAATGAAAAATAACTTGCCTTTGCTTAAATTCACCTGAAGGAAATTGATTCTTAAAAGTACACTCTCCAAATTCCGGAGGACTTACAGATATTTTACCACCTCAGATTTGGAGGTAGCTGGTATCCTTGAAGATGCTGGACATCTGGACACAGAACCAAAAGCCAGAGACCCAAGGGTATAGTCCCAGGCATTATGAGATGCTTCTCCCTTGTCCTGACTATGTTCTAAGTATTATTGTGGGAAGGTTTTGGGGTGTTTTACAACATACAGTGGTACTGTGACATAACCTGGAATTTCTACACACCAGAAGAGCACAAATATCACAGCCCCAGACAGTCACTAAAGCCTTGGAAAACAGAGACAGGAATAAAAGTCATTTTTTCAAAACCATACACACACCTATATGTATCACGCACAGACTTACAGCAAGTTAACAGCTATATTATATATTGCAGCTTTTAAAAAGAATACATTCAAGTCCATCACTATTATGCAGAACAAGGTCTTATTATTTATGCAGAACAAGGAAAGCATCTGTTCCTGCAGTTGGTTCTGCATTATGACAGTCCAGTGGGAAACAATGCACTCAGAAGCTGAAAGGTCTCACAGTGGTAGCAATAACTTAATGCTCTTCTCAAAAAACAAACACACAAACAACAGATCACTGAATTAACACTGTACTAGGAGATGTTTTTCAAAAAAACTGTGTCCAAACAGACAGGAAGCCAATTCCTGTGGTAACACCCCAGCTAACCCCAGCCATGCACAGATCTACAGCCAGAATGAGACTCTCCTCACTGCTCCAGCCTCAGAACAGGTGTTCAGCCACAGAGCTCCATAAACTAAAGGTGGTTGCAGACAACTCCTGTCATTAGAAAGCTTCTGAGAACTGCCACTCCAGCCTGCTGGACAAACCCCAAAATTTTGCCTACAGTTCCTGTAAAACTGGGAGTTTGCCTTTCCATGCTAGTAGTAGCACACAGTAGACTTCACTATATTTGTTTTGTAACCCAAAGAGATAAACACACAATTCTGTCTCACACAGCAAGAAGAGCTTCCACAGAGGAAACAATTCCCACAGCCTGTGCCTGCTGGGATTTACATGCTGTCCAGAGAAAGGACATTACCAGCATATGGGTTTCCTGTGCAGTATGGGTTTCTATGCAGTAACACAGGTTGACAGAAACTAAGGCATCAGTCACTCCCTGCAATGCAGTGCTTGCAGATGAGAAAATTTAAAAAGCCAGGTCACAATTGTGAGGAACTAACATAAGGCAAACATTACAAGCACCACAAAGCAAACAGATCAGAAGCAGCAGCTCATTCTGGTACACCTCCATACCCTGAGCTTGTGATTAATTAATTTCTCTCCAAAGCTTCGTTGTACCTTCCTGCACTGTACACCATAAATGCTCTGTAACCTTCTCACATCTTTACAGTTAGTTACAATTTATTTTCAGTTCAGAGCTGCCAGTTTGTTTTATTCCAAGTTACCGTAGTAAACTAGAAGTTTGGGGTGTTTTTTGTGAAATGCATCACACAATGGTTTAAGTCACAGTTTGTATGACAGAGAACTGACAGACAGAAAAGGAATCTTAAATACCTGATCTCATGTCTGCTCTGCATGTCATATTTTTCTGCCTGAAGCTTATCAGCCAGCACTGCATGAAGGTCTGACTTCTCTAGTAGTTTGTTATCTGAAAGGGCAAAAAGTGCTATTAAGGAGATAAGCAAAACCAGATTCCCACCCTCTTCTGCTAGCAAAAATCTGGTATCTTTAATTATTCTGACTCATCCAAACACTATGTAAGCCTCCACCACATTAGTGTGCACTACTCTTTGATGTCAGCAGGCTGAGGCAGCACCCAGCTACAACTCCAAGAATTCCTCGTTAATCCAGATGCTGTGTGGGCCTGGTCCCATGGAAGTTCAATAGAGAGGCTGCTCAAACGTATTGGTATTTGCTAAAACAGAAAGAGTTCAAAGTTCAATCTCTTTATAGCCCCTCAACTGTTAACAATGAGGAAAGCAGAGCAGCCACAGAGCTGGTGTTATCCAGCAGGGCTGCACACTTCAGGATCACCGTTGAGAGTGCCCACTGGATTTAGCCTGCAAGGAAAACTACTTGTTTTCCTCAATAACGTAGAAACCCCAACTTCTCAGTCCCAACAGCCCCCTCCCACCCAGCCTCCTAGAAGGGACCCACCCGAGGCTTCGGGGCCCTCTTCCCAGCAGCCGGGGAAGGCCCTCGGCCTCGGCCCACTTACACTGCCCGATGATCTCCTCGAAGGCCTGACGCTGCAGCCGGTCCCGCCGCCGCAGCTCCGCCGCGATGTGCCGCTTCCACGGGGGGAAGCCGGCAGCACGCAGCCCCGACGCCATCTCCGCGGCGGGAAGGGGCAGCGGGGTCGAGGGGCGGCCAAAGGGAAGGGGGGTGGGCGGGCCAGCGAGCCGAGAGGCAGCGGGAGGCCAGGGCCCGGCCGGAGGCGCGGAGGAGCGGCCTCTCAGAGCCGGGGCCCGACCCGCAGCCGCCGCCCCACGCCCGCCATGGCGCTCCGCCGAGCTCCGTCAGGGGCCCTCGCTCCTCAGCGGCGCGTCCCAATGGCGACAGCGGCTGACCCGGCACTGCCCGGTGCCGCCCCCCAGCCCGCCTCCACCTGCCACACCACCCCAGCCCCCGTGCTGGGCTGGGCCACACTTCAGGCTCAGAGCCCGACCTTCTCCACCGCTGGGCCGGCGAGGGAGCGAGCGAGAGAGCAGGCAGGCGGGTAGGGGGCACCCTTGTAAGGAGACGGGACCTCGGCCACGCCATTTTGTGCCCCCTCCCGGAAGCGCGTCCTCATGCTGCCGCCATCTTGAGAGCGTCGAGCTCCGCCGTCCAGCCCGTGCCGCCATCTTAGGAGGGCTCCAGCCGCTCCTCGGCAGGCGCAGCCGCCACGTTCTCCTGCGCGGCGGAGGGTTGGGGTATTGCTGGTCCCGGGATGGGGCAGCGCTGCCCACTCTGTGCCCACCGAAATACGGACCGAACGCTGCCACTGGCCGCGCCTGGGGCCGGCCCGCTCCCAGCCTGGGTGCGTGGGGCTGTGGGCAGGGGAGGAGGTGTTGCGGGCATCAGTCCCTCTTAGATGAACAAAAGGGGGTGAGCGCCCGGCGACCCGAAAGCGCAGCCATGGGCGAATCACCTTCCTAATCGACTCCATTGAGTCGGTACGGTTAATACTTCTCTTTTCCAAGCATCGGTGTGCCGAGTGTGCCGCAGGCTCACTAGGATCTCCTGGTATTCCTAATTTTTCCAAAAGGGAGGAAAAGGACACAGGTTCAGAAACCATGACTCAATAGCATCCACCAGTACCTTCCCTAAAAGAATAACAAAATCCTTTGCCATGGTGTCACCGAGCAGGGCCAAGCAGTGTGTGACACTTGGATGGGGCTTTGGTGACCCCAATGACTGGCACAGGTTGGCACCCACCAGTCAGGAGTTTGGTGCTCAGGCCTTTGTGACTGAAGTAAGGTTATTGCTCTGAATGGATATTAAACTCTTAGTAAAAGCTGTACAGCCAGCAGAAGGGTGATTTACTGTGTTACCCAAAATAGAGACCTGCAGTACTGGTTGCTGGGTGTTTTTTGTTGTCCTTCCTCCCCCAGTCTCCACCACAACACCACCTCAAGTTCCCCGGGGGCACACAGCATCAGATACAAAGCTTTACTGAGCTACTTGGCTGTCCAAGGAGGGTGGTGGTGAAATTTGGGGTGTGGGGGGGGTTTAGATAGGATATCTTTGAAAAAAATATTTGGAACACATCATAGATTATCAGGGCAGCCCTCACTGCACCGGCACGTCCTTTCTAGTATCAAGAAGAAACCATTGTTCTATGGCAAATGGCAACACCCCTTTAAGGGTTGGCTGCATTGCTTAACTCTTAACTTCTGAAGTAAGGAGTTAGGTAACCATATTATGATAATTTAATTTGAAAATAGGCAGGATTCATAATGGTTTTGGGTTTTGTCTTGGACTACCTAAATTGTTTTTGTTGTTTTTTTGTTTTTTTTCTTTAGTGTAAATAAGAGAAGATGCAATTACTGAATTGTAACAGAATAAAATACATGATTCACCAGATTATTACACTGGAGCAGAGAGTTAATAATAGTTCATGTACAACTGTGTTATCAAGTATGCAATACACAAGGTGATGCATGTTCTCTACACAACTGATTTTGGCCAAATTTAAGCACACCACCTACTTTTTTTTGGTACTTAGACGTAAAATCACATTAGATGCTTAACATATAACGACTTGCAACTGTAAGCTTAAGCCCTGATTCTACGGATATAGTTACTGAACTCCCGAAGGGCACTGCTGAGAGAAATTAATCCTTTCAAATCTTCTTCTCTACATCTTAATCCTCTGCAGGAAACCAAACATGAATCATGAGAAAAAGGGAGAAGACAAAAATACAGAAATGCAGGGATCAGCCTCTGTTACCCTTCTGAGGCTTTTGCCTTGGCTTTAATATATAATCAGCCCCAAAATCTCTCACTACCTTTGAACTGCCAACTCCCTGCCTTCCTGCAGCCTCTCCAACAAAAACCCTTCAGCTCAGTTTTGGGACTAGGCTCTTCTCACTAAAACTGGGAGAGAAAATAATTGTCCACTATTTCTTTCAGCGTGGCAGGAAAAAGAATCAGTGTGAGCAGAAATGGCAGAAAGAAAAAGAAGTGCATCCTCAAACATTGGATAAATTACTGGAAAAACTCTGGATATTTTACTGTTTACAATAACTGCTAGACTGTTCCAAGGGGAGGATTTCTATTAATTGTCATATGTATATGTTTGAATCTTAGACAAATCACACTGTGTTAAAGATGTTCACCTTTCCATAGTAGGTCGAACATCCTGATTTTATATTTTTTTTACAATACTTGCTTTTTTACTTCATTTTCTGGGAAGATGCTGATCACCAGTGCCCTTATCAAAAGCTAAGTTAAATCTAAGACTCCATTTTCAAATTAGGCTTTGTTTTGGACCTTCATTTTTACATTTGACAAGAGGGAACATTTCCCATATCAGGTTGCTTTCTTTATACTTACAAGATATAATTGCCAGCTGTAAAGTATGGAGCAGACACAATTTCCCTGGTAACTCTTCATCTTTTTGATTGCAAAGATCTCTTGTTTCTTTTTCAATTTCTTTGCTGTTTTTTTTTAATTTCTTCCTATCTCTGGGCTTACCTGTTTCTGTTTGAGACTGTTTTTACTCTTCTCCTTTCTGTTGGATTCTGTCTCATTCCACAAATTCTCTGCTTTGTTGGTTGTTTTTCTGCAACTTTTCTGCTTGTTGCTGGATGCTGACTCCATCATCCATTCCCATTCATTCTTTCCTGAGCTCAACAATCAATTTCCTGTTGTGTAGTGAAATGAGGCAACCAGGTGCCACTAATTGCCAGGGAGTGGGCATGAGCTTGTGTTAAGCCCACCTGTGCCTAATTAGGGTGGGCCCCCACTGCGCATGAGCAGGACCAGGGGGCCAATAAAAGGTGAGGCCTGAGACACAGGCCCAGCTCAGTCCTGAGCAAGCCAGCAGAGAGGTCAGTTGCTCTTGGAGCAACAGCACTGATCCAGGCTGGTCAACCCTGAGGGCTATAGGCTCAGAGCACTATTTGTGAGTCTCTGCTGGAACACCTGGTTGGACCTTGAAGTGCCGTGCCCTAAAAGAGGTAAGTCTTGCTACACTGTTGTGTGCCATCTTTATCTCAATTAGTTATGATATAATCCAGTGCTTGAGGAGATGAGACATTAATTTACTATATATGTAATCTAGACCAGACCCTGGAAAAAAATGTAAAAGTGTGAATAATAACCACAATGTGTAGCAGATTACCATACCTGGCACAGAATTGTTTCATTTAAACATAATCACTGAAGCACAGAGTAGTTGTGGCTGGATGAGCCTCTGGAGATTTTCTAGTCCACTGCCCAAATCTCAGCAAAAACTCATGGCTAGTCTTGGTGATGTCAGCTGCAGCTCTGGGGTTTTTGAAGATAGAATTTCAGTCACAGTTCTCTGAATGCTACAGAAGAATGTCAGTTAATTTTGACCTAAAAGGATATAGTGAAGCCTGTGTGCATGTTTGCAGCGAGTCTCTTAGAGCAAAACTTCTATCCATATCTACGTGAATAAAACAGAACTGTAAAAGAATTTCTGTGAGACTTCAGAAGGCTTTAACACAAATGCAATCCTAAAATACCTTTCTCTTTCCAGAGCGTAAGATCTTCATCAGAACCAAGCAGTGGCCTTGGTTCTGCTGACCATTTTCTAGCTGTAACTAAACTTTGAGTGTTATCAGCCATAGAAGCAGACACTGGCTGAGAAACTTGCTGTTAATTTCAGCAAGGAGATCTGCTTAAAAGGGACTTAGCTGAAAGCAAAATTACAAGACAGAAAATTAATTCTATCCTGGCCCAAACCAAGACACTCCTTCACTAAGTACCTCAGCCTCAACTCAGTGAGCATCAATCAGATGTGGCTGACATATATTATAGCACCAAACTGCCAATTGTTACTGCAGCTCAGGAGAAGGCTTCACCATCACCCCAGGTTCCCTACTGCACAGTCCACCTGCTGCCTCTATGGGTTACATTCTCATCCAGAGATGCAACAAATATGGGTTGGGATGGAATCTCTTTAGTCAGTTTGCTAGAAGGCAAAGTGTAGATTTTGCTCAGGCAGAGATTGGGGAAATAAAAAATAATTATTTGGCCGTTGTGAATTTCCAGCCATGTGGGGCCATTGGTTAGGAGAGGTCTGGGAATTGTCCTGGTCACCTTGATCAGTTAACTAGTCCTGACACTGCAGTTCAATCATACACTAATATCTGAGTCTTGAAAAGGTTATAAAAATTAGGAGCTTTGTTGGGCAGTGGTGGGATCCATTAATTTTTGAACACTTCAACCTTTCAATCACAATACAGGCTAACTGAATTGTGCTATCACAAGGACAATAAGAAATGTGGTAAATATGCTTAAACAACTTTCATTTTAAAAACAGTTTTAAGCTGTGTCAAAAAAAAGAGTTCCTTGGTCCAGCAGACTAGAGGTCTAAGCAGCATCAGTTCTGTGATACAGTGGAGAGGACAAATATGCTTGCCGTACAGACATCAGGTGCAGAGAGGAAGCAGGGCTTTAGAAAGTTAATTGCATTTGGCAACATTACTTCCTGCAGTGGGAACTTAAGAGTTTTTCTGACAGCTGGGTCTCCATGCAAAGAAGTACTTTGAGACTGCAGCTATTTTAAGAACTTAAAATAAAGGCCTTTGGAAAATTGCAGATAGCTTCTACATCTGGGAGAAAGCAATCGATTTTTTTGACAAGTCATACCCATCACTTCATCTCTTTACTCGTACAGCCTGTGGTAACCTAACTGGGCAATAACTGAGACTGCAAAAAAAACCCACCCCAACCCAACATTCCTGGTTTGATGGGAGAGTCATGGGCTCAGCGACATATGGGAAAGAAGCAGCTTGTGTTCAGACCATGTTTCATCTGGCTCAGACATAGGCATTAAAACCTGTAGAGACCATCTTAAAGGTTTTATGGCAGAAAGTAGAAACAAAACATAAGGCTTATTTGTAAAATGCGGTTTTCTAATATCCACACCTGGCAAGCTGGCATGGTTGGTGTTCCCAGCTCTACTCTCAGCTGGTCTCATGACATGGGCAAGTATTGTAGTGTCCTGCTGCTTTTTTTTTTTTTTGCACCAGCCCTCTCTACCACACTGTGTCTAAGCTGCTCCTCTGAGAACTTTGTTCTGCAGAGACCTCAGATTGCTCTTTACAAGCCTTCTTTTGAATGTGTTCCACTTTCAAAAAGTGTGGTGGCATTTGCCACCTTTCCTGTCAGACTCTTTGGAGCCACAAGTGATAATTCATACCAATGCCTTTTTAGCATGGGAACAGTAATGTGTTTTCTCCTTCTGGAAGCTTGGCAGAGAGCTTTTCTTCTCCCCCAGCAATATGCCTTTGTAAAGAACAGGCCAGGTCAAGCACCTGGATGTTCTATTATGCCTTTTTAAGTCCAGTGTTCTCAAATTCTGCTCACCTGCAAATCTGAGCCTAATTTATGCAGTATTCACAATTAGGAGACTATTTTTTGCTAGAAGCTATCCTTGGTTTATATCAAGCTGTTATTTTGCAAACTTTGGGGAATATACTTTTTCTTCTACAGGTTAGGAAGTCAGTGGATAAGCACTAGCATGTCAGAAAATCTGAGCCTGTCTCATCATTGAAAAAGACTTCTTGTAGAAAGCCTGTCACATTTTCATCTCCCATCTCTCTCTGATGTGAACATAAAGCATCACAGAATTAGTAGGAATTGATCTAAAGCTCCATATTGGACAGAAAGCTCACCTTCTCCAGGAGGGTTTTGCTCTGTGGCTGTATGTGTCCTGGAATCTGAAATAGAAAATGCTCTTCAGGGCCAGGGAAACACCACAGCTGTGGAGTCATGGGCAGAATCTGTTGAAGGAAGCATCAGGAATGTAAGCTCCTGGCTCACCTTGCTGACCTCCCTGAGCCAGTTCTTTCAGTAGTGAGGCCTTGAAACACCAACCTGCATGGCAGACACCCCTCTCATTTTTTTTTTTAAAGGGTTTTCTACCCTAGAGATTGTCCTCTTCCACCCATTCTCACAGGTCTATGCTTGGCCTCTTCTGCTCCAGTAGAATTGCTGTACATTTTCTACACTCGTACAATTGCTAACTGTACCTGCTCAGTGGTGCTGGGATGTTTAAACCAGCTGTATCCACAAAGGGCCTGTACACACAGGACAGAGAGACAGACAAACGTGTCCTCAGTGGCAGTAGCATTGAAGCACCTACCCTGTGCTCCTTGGTGCCTTTGAGATTTCTTCTGGCAGGGACTACTGTCATTGGTGTAACACCCAACTAAAGCTGAATCACGTGGCAGGAAGCTCTGAATTTTCAGCAAGGAATGATGAGAAAGGTGGTTATTTTATTATTTTTAAGTAATCAAGGTGGCAACAACAGCAACAATTAAGTCATGAACAGGTATGACCTAATTGTAACTTCAGCATTAATACTTTACACGAATATAATAGAAATTACAAGTGTGTTAACATTACTCATTCTCAGTCATTGAACAAAAGTGTACAGTAAGGTCAGCATTAGTCTGTTAAGAATGCTACAAAACCAGCCAGCCAGTGTCCTTCAAAAGCTGTAGGACAGGCTGGAATGACTGCTGTCCATCCCTTCAGGCAGCTATGCCCCTGGGCTGCCCATGGTCCCTGCCTTTTCTCCTGTTTCTGCATGTAGTTTAAGGTTTCACTGTGCTTGTTAGGGGCACAACAGCACTGTCTGACAGAAAAAGACAAGGAGCTGCAGTGCCTGGAGCCAGCCACACTCCACATGAAACAGGGCAGGTGTGCCACCTGGGAGCTCATGCTGGAGGCAAACTTGGCCCTGTGTGGGGCCCACCCTCCCTTAACTCCTTGTTCCACAGGTAGTGCATGCTTTTGGAGCTGTACCGCTTTCAAAATGCCTTCTTTTCCATCCCATTCTTTAAAAGGAATTATGTAACACAAAATAAAAATTTTGCTTTTGTAGAAAGGGGGTTCTTTAAATACACCTCTTCCATCTCCTAGTCCTTAAACCGTACCTTCCTCTTTTTCAAAACATTTACTAATGCATGCATCTGCCTCTTAGCAGGAGTACCAAAGTGACACTACAAAAGGCTAAGTTGCATTTGGTATTATGGTCCTGGCTCCTCTTGGTCTGAACAACAAAGGATAAACTTCTCATATAGAAAACTTTGATAATCATAGAGGGGGATACACCCTCAAAAATAAAACCCCCAGTCCCTTTAGAACCAGACCAGAGGACATCAGTGTGAACAAAGCAGTAATATCCATCTTTCTTCCCATCAGAAATTCTCCTAGGATGCCATCTGCCGTGTCGTTTTCACTGTAGAGACAAGAAAAGACATCAGCTTGTCTATATTCAATTCTAGAAGTTTTGATGAAGAAGGAAAAAAGAACCCTATAGCTTGCTCAGGTGGGCTCTCTTCTTATTCCAAACTCCCAAACCATTTACTAAAACTTCCCCTATCCTTCTCATCCTGCTCATGACTTTCTGGAGAAAAAAAAGAAACCATAACAAAACCCAACAAAAACCCCACCATCCCAGAAAAGCAGATGTGTTATTTCTGTAGAGGGTTCAGTGATGTTTTTGGACACTGCTGTTCTAGATGATATGTGTTTCCCATAGGTAACTATTTTTAATCTTCTTTTAATCAATTACAGCACAGCAAACTTTGGAAAGTTTTAAGACTCAGCTGAACAGGGTACTGCAACACCTCGCATAAACTATAGTATTAGAAGGGTTGGACAAGATGATCCTTGACATTCTATCATTTTATGAAATCTTTTAGGCAGTGCTGTAGACTTGTGCTGTCAGGCCAAGCCTGGACATTATCAGAAACAATGTAGGACTCCCCAAACCAGCAATAACAACATAACTGACATAGTGCAAAAGAAGTCAAAACTTCATGCAAACCTAAGGCCATGGTTCCTCAATATGACACCTCCTGTAGCAATACTGCTTTACAATGTGCCCATGCATCCCTTGCAGGTTGGTGGGATGGTGCTCTGGGCTTGGCCAGAAAACACAGAGCAAGGGCACAGTGACTGAGCCAGGGCTGCTCAAGTAGAATTCTGCTGTGACACCACATCTAATGAAACTCCCCCCCTGCCATACTCCCACAGGGAACACACCGGTGTGGTTGTCCTGCTGAATGGTCCTTCTTCTGTTCGATGCTTCCCAGAGTGTGGCAGCTCTGAACTGTCGCGATAGTCTCGGCCTTTGGGGTTCTGCATGTCCAGCACTGCCCGGCTCTTGGAGGGAAGGGGGGGCTTGTGCTGTCCCTGGATGCTTGGGCTGACTTCAGACCTCAAGGGCTTGACTAGCTTTTTGAGCAGTGCTGAGTTTTCTGATGCTGGAGTCATCTTGGGTTTGCCTTGTGTCTTTTCAGCCATGCTCTTCTCTTCAGACTGGCTGGAGCAGGTATAGGACCGAAATCTCTGTGTGGGCACCAGGAAAGGTGGTGATGGCTGTTTGCCAGAGGCCTTGCTGCTCTCCAGCTCCTGGGACTTTGGGAGATGAAAGCTCTGATCAGGCAGTGACAGCTGCTCCCTTCTTGAGGCCTTGGCATAGTCCTGCTCTTTCTTTGACACCATCTTGCCCTTTGAGCCCATTGAGCCATACAGCGGGTTCTCAAACATCTCTGGCTTCTGCTGTCCCTCCTCTTGAAGCAAAGGCTCTGTTGTGGCTTTTGCAAGTTCAGGTGGCCTACAGTCATCAAAGAAGTGGAGAAAGACTTGTAAAGAGCAGACAACTGACACAGACTGGTTTCAAGGAAAATTAATAGGAAAGGAGCACAATAAAATTAAACTGAGCAAAGGGATAACAAACTTGGGGGAAAAGAAGAGAATTGTGTGCTGTTTTTACCTTGTTAAATCATTATTCACATGACAGTGGAGAGCAGGTATGCATGGTACAGTATAAACTCCCTGCTGGAATACTGGCTTGCCAAAGCAATACTTGGCTTCTCTTTAAACAGAGATATGCCAATGAACCACACTGTGCCAAGTGCTTTGGTGGCTCTGTGATGCACAGAAATATGAATTTAAATATTGAGAACCTTCAGATCTGGCAGAAACAATTGAAATGGCTGTCTGGACAGCTAAGGTAAGAGCTCATACTGCAGCACTTTACAGCCAGGTCAATCTCCTCTTGTTACTGATGCCACATGATAATCCTAGGCAAGGGATATAACTCCTTAATGCACCCAAATGCACAATATAGGAACAAAAGCTATTCATGTAGGGTGAGACAATCCTTGTGCCTTCTCAGCTGAGCCCTTTGAACTGGGGTTTAGCCTGGAATGTCAGCACAGCTGTGCAATGGGTCAAGGAGGTTTGGTGGGTTTTGCATGACTTGCCCTGATTTGGCAAGGCTGTCATCTCAAGAATGACCACAGTGCTTCAAAGATCAGCCCCAGTATAACTGAACAGAGTGTAAACAGGGGTAAATGGCACATAATCTTTGTGTGTCTTCAGAGTGGTGTTCCTCACTTCTGGAAATCAGTACATGGAGGAGTAAAGAGCTGAGCACAGCCTGAGGTGCTGGCAGGTAGAAGCAGCACTCACAACCCTGGCTTCTGCCAGGTCTGGCTCATGGAAGGCCACAGACACTGGCCCATTAAGTCTCACCCAGGCTCAGAGAGCAGCTGTCCCTGTGAAAGGGGACAGTGATTGCCTGCCCCCACAAGGCCACCTGATCACTGTACTTGGTTGGGTAGGGACAGGGTATTTTCAGCTGCTGGCTTGTGGTAGATGCAGTATGTGGCTGCCAACTTCTGTACCCAGCCCAGCTGGACGTTTGTTTCAGCAGACATGCACTTGCAATACTTCATCTATGACATGTGAAGGAACTCTATCCCATCCAGTGGAAAGATCTGTGACACACTCTTGTTACTACAGTAAGCTCCAAAGTCGTCTTCTCTTCTCATGGAAAAGAATTCAGCTTACACATATATTTTTGACTTTCAGAGAAGCCTGAGGAACTACTAACACTACTTTTCTTTGAGTATGGGACGTATGCACTTGTGGTTTTCACATATCTTTTTCTAATTCTAGATATAAAAGACTGAAATGATTTGCTGCACCTCTGTACAGACAATGCAACAGTGACTCTGCAGAATGACTGGGGAGGAGGGGACTTCCCAGTGCAGCACTCAGACTCACAGGTACTCTTGACTCCGACTACAAACGCTTCTGTTTGCTGGAGGCTGTAGGGATGTTTTTGGAGACAGAGGTGACAAGGAGGGTGATGTGGAGGCCAACTGACACTGCCCTGTTATGGAGGTCTCTTTGGGCTGCTGCTCGTAGCTCCAGTGAGATGGTAGCTGGTCAGGTGAAGGCATCTGCTTAAGCTGGCTGGTTGCAGAGGGTTGTTGGGAGAAAGCAGCCATCCCCAGGTAGCTGGGGTTGCTGATGTCTGTGGTAGTGGAGCTACTGAAGAGAAGAAATATTGTCAGGAAGATACATGCACAAATACATGTTTAATTTTTCTTTTTGTCTCCCTGCCAACTGCAAAGGAGTTAGTGCCCACTGACTGCTCAGAGATTTAATACCACCTATTTTGGGTTTTTTGTTTGTTTGTTTTGTGGGGTTTTTTGTTTTTTGTTTTGTTTTTTGTTTTTTGCCACTGTTATTTCAGAATCAGAAAATAAATGGGAGTCCTCCTATTGCCTGGGTCAAGGCCACCTCCCCCAGCCCGAGATAGTCCCTCTGGCTGTGGCAGACATTTCCATTTCCAGGCTGTGGAGGGCACTCAGCTTCTGCAGCCACACCTACGGGTTTTTCAGGACTTCTGGGCAACTGCAGCCGAAGCAGGAAGGCTCCAAGCAAGAGGCAACAACAGGAGAGGCTTCTGGCCTTTTGAGGGGTACCTGTGCAAACTAGCAGGCATAAGACAGGGAGCTGCCAGCAAAGACAGGGAGCTGCCAGCAAAGACATGCAGCTGTGGGGCCAGAATGAAAGGACAGCTTTACCCAGAGCATCCCAGGACTCTTTGAAAGGAAAAGGCAGGTAGCTAGAGCATAGCTTCCCACCCCAGCTGGCAGAGGTAAAGCAGCAAGATTACCGTAACATGTCCTCCTTTCCTGGGTTGTCTGGAGAAGAGGAAGTAGTTCCCCAATAGCGAGCAATGGCTGCTGCCTCTCTGGCCACCAGATGAGTAGATTTTGTCCTTCTGTGGGAAATAAAAAGGCCTTTTTGAAGTGGGGTGCAGGGACTCTGACTAATGCATTCTCAGCTTTTGAAGCCTTGGAGACAGAAGTATTGACCAGCCCTGACCAGAACCACTTCCTAGTGCTCACTGTGCCCATTAATACTGCTTACACAGCCAGCCCAGCTTTGCCTTTATTGAGCGGACTCATTTTCTGTCAGTGAGCTACCCACATGCCCCTCACCTGTTAGTCTGATCCCCATCTTTGGTAGGCTCTAAATTGCTGATGTTCTTCGGTTTCTGCCCAATGATTTCATCACGTTCAATCTTGACAAAATCTGAAGGAAAGAAAAACCATGAAAGTGTGCTTTGGCAGCTTCAGAGTCTGAATCCCTAAGGTATCTGTTCTGCTTGTATTCAGGCATCTCTCTCTCAGAATGATGGTGAGACAGTTTTAAATAGTTGCTGCTGATATGTTTTCAGCTGCCCACTAAGACATGTCATGTTTGTTGGCACAGGAAAAAGTGTGCATTTTAAGATAAAAACGATGTGATCCCCCAAACAGTCATGTACAAGTAGCTTTTGCCTGTAAATTGACAGTAAGTGTGATGAGGCTGCTTTTGTATTCTGAAAGAGAACAACAGACAATGAAAACAATGAAAGTCAGTGATCTTTTAGCTGAAAAACTGCTCCTTGAGAGCCTCACATACTCCTTGCAGATGCTCCCCGGGGTGACTGGAGCAGGGAGAGCTTTGGCACCTTGTCTCATAATCCCTGCAAGTGGAAACAAGGTACACCGTTCAGTGACTCAGTATCAGTGACAGACAGGGGGCTCTCTCACTCTGCCAAATTTGCTTGAATGATGAAAAAAGGAAAACCCAAATGGAATTGCTGTGTCTTTCTGAAAGGGTACAGGTACACTCCTGAGAACAAACATCTCTTTGCAGTCAGCATCAAAAGCTCTTGGTTCTTTGGGACTAAAAGCTCTGCAAGGATAGTTTTCAGTTCCTTGACAGTGATCAGCACTCTTTGGAGATGGATTTTCTCAAGAGCAAGCCATGCAGAGATGATCTCATTCCTTACCATACAGTTTCTCTCTCTGTTTTCCTTGGGATGTCTGTAACTTGATTTCACCTTGGAAGACCCCTGTTTTCTCACCATGGTGTGTAAGCACAGTATGGATAGGAACCAAGGATTCTCTTGCTTCTATTCGCAGGGCAATGCAGCCTTCCCCTAGAAGACAAGGAGACAATGAGCCTCAAACTGAGAAAAAAAATCATTGAAATCTCCTTCTCATGTCAGTCATCATTGTGCCAACAGGGCTGAGATTCCTGGAGAGAATCTGCTTTGGATCACAGTGAGTGTGATCCCTTGAGAAATCAGGGGCATTCATTTTACTTCTTCAGATATCTGTGAAGGATTTGGGCTCTGGAGACACCCATAGGTGACTGCAGGGTTCTGACCTTCCATTACTGGTAAGGAAAATACTGCCCTGTGATGCTGTTTCAGTTCATGGGATTTCAGCGAAGAGACTTTTGTGGACAAGGGCTACAGTCTCTGGCTGGTTACAATTTGGAAAAAAGCAGCACTGACATTGACTTTTCTGTAGCCAGTAAAAATGCCTCAAGTAAGTGCAAGTGTAACAGGATTTGTATGTTCTGAATAAACCCATTTAAACAGACTGGCTCCCGACTCGATTCCCTTAAAGTACTGTCTCTTTAAACCATTGCTCTTTTAGGGCTGCTAAGGCTCACACAGGGTGTTGCTTCTAGTTCATATTCCTCTAAGCAACACTACCTCACAAACTATTTCCCACAGTGTATTTTTGTAGGTATTCAGTTCTAAATCAGAAGTCAGAGTGCCATAGATGTTCAGTCTGTCAGAGTTACTTTTGTTCTCTCCCACCCCTTCAGCAGTCTGGGAAAAAGCAAGTAGATTTTGACTTGTCCAGAACTTCAGAGCTAAGCACTTACCATAAGACTCATCACTGTCTGATGACTTAATGCTGATCAGGATGTGTTGATCAAGTAGGTATTCTGGGTCTGAAATAATTGGAGTCAGCTGTAAAGACAAGTCAGCGGGGGTCAGTACAATAGGTGGTCTGCACCAACACAGTTCTCCCTGTGCCACAGTTCCAAATGGGCAAAACATGGCTGCACAAACCTATGAGGGTATCCTGCCACCCAGATGAGGCTCTGATGATGTCTGGAGATCTGTGGAGATCTCCTTCAGTTCATTCCCCCTTCAGTTCCAGCACAGCAGACAGAATGCTGCTGACCACTTCCTCATGGGCTGAGGTGAAGTTTTCTCCTGCAGTGCAGCACTGGGAATGGCTTGAGAGGGAAGTGATCTGGACTATGATTATAGTCAGTTTCCAAAAATCTGTCTGGCTGTTGCTACAGTCACTTATTGTAGAGCCTTCCCTCAGTGTCTCAGTGTAAGACCCTCTTTCCAAAGTCAGCATTTCTGGGCATTTCAGAAAGGCACTGATGTGTGCCCTTTTCTCCCCATCCAGGAGCTCTGATGCTTCTTCCAGCTCCAACCATGCCAGTAAATGGAGAACAGCTCTCATCTCAAGGGTGTGGTGAACACGAACACACAGAACACTACTCTGGCCATTGATGGTCTTTTAAACACACGTAAAAACCACTTGCTCAACTTTTTTAAAAAACACCCAGAAAAAAACTTTGACAGGGCAAAGAAACTCCAGGGCAGAGTTACTCTTTATTATTTATCTTCCATCTAAAACTAAAGAAACAGGCCTGCTTAGAAGACTTGTGAGCACAGTTATGTTCATTAAAAAGGTGAGAAAACAGTCATGCTCCTGAGTGACATATCACGCCAGCAAACCTCCTGATACGGATGAAAGGATTCTGACAGGAAAGCCCTTTCCTGCTTGTAAGAAACTGTTTAGCTTAAGCCCATCCTGTATTCTTACAGACTCCTTATTGTAAACAAGACTACAACCATGTCTCTGAAAATAATGTTTACATACGTCAAACATAATGTTGCTTATGGGATGCAAGGGGAAGGCTTCTCTTCTACATGGATATGGAAACATAGTCCCAGCTTACCTTTGGAAGTGCATTGATGAACTTGACCACAAGCTCTCCTTCACTCCCATCCTCATTTTCTCCTTCCTGGCTCTTTACAAAACCTGTAAGTGATGGAAAAGAAGTTCATCAGAATCAATACTTGGCTACAAATCCTTTTCAGAGTCTAGATCTCCAAAAGGCCAACAATGATTTTCCCAATTGGACACAAGTTCTAGAAGTGTTTAGAAGCTTAAAATCTGAGCATTGGGTGAATGTTTACACGGTACATTTACCAGTGATTTTACTGGAGAATTGTTAAATAGCTTTATTTTACAGTTAATCTTGGCACTGAAAAGCTCAGTGCATACATGGACTGGAGGATAAGAACATGACAGCTCTTCCTACGCCACTCAAGATAGCACACTTTTGAAATTCTAATTTAAGATTCGTAATACACTGTTTCCATAGAAATTTATGCAAATTCTGATGCAGCCAAAAAATAATCTTTTATGGAACTGTCTTTCACACAGCACTCTGACATGCAATAATGTGCTGAAGTACACACTGAAGGCATGCTGTCCCACTTACAGGAGCAGTCCTATGATAGGGACTCACTCAAGAAAACCCAGCGCAAGGGCACAGAGCTGTGCGTTACATAAACAGCCAGGACTCAGCCTTGTAGATTGGGGCTGGGGCACACAGTCCCCTTTACAGGATCAAACCTCCAACTGTCCTTTCACTTGAAGCTGATCCTCTAATTTATGCTCTTTTAAACTAGGGCAATTAAATTGTTTTTATTAACATAACACAGATGCTTTATTTTGATCATTTATAGCTGGCACTATTAGAAAATTAATCAGTCATTTAATCATTTAATCAATCATGCTGAGTCAAGATTTTCTGCGTAGTAAGCAAGAACAACACACTTTTCTCTTCTAGAAAGAGATGATCAGCTTGCCAAACGATGGAAGAAATGATGGAAGGCTACATATCCAAGCATGGATTACAGCTACATGGCTGTTTTTGATTGCACTGCTGACAGCACAGATGTCAGCTGCCATAGATCTCTAGGAGATCCCTTTGATGCACTGGAACAAGTGATCCACAGCTGTTTATGTGGATCAAAGCAAGAGGAAGGGGAACTAATCCATATGAGCAGAGAACTTTGACTGAAAAAATAAAGATAGGCAAACCCCTACTTTCTAAGCAGCTAGAGTGGAACTCGATGTAGAACTTTGTCTGGGACTTTGTCTTCAGAGTAGCATAGCAGTGCAGGAACTCTATCTCCCCTTGGGAATCCATGTACTTGGAGTCTAGGAAAGAGGAAGGAAAATGACACTTTCAGTAGAAGATAAGAGAGCATCTTTGAGTGGACTCCTTCAGACTGAGCTTTTTCTTTCAGCTCTATACAAGGCACTGCGTTTTGTACCCAAAGGTGAAGACAGAATGCTTGCACCCAGCCTGACTAACCATTCTTTGACACAAACTGTGAGGTGACTCCTACTTCAAAGGTGGCAAAGACAGGACTGTGGTCACTCGTCAGGACATCAGTGGTGCAGCCTGCCAAGGAGAAAGGGAGGATGGTTACTGCCTTGGGTTTCTGCCCTGCTCCACTGAGATCACTGCAACACAAATACTATTCAGTAATTTTCCAGCAAATAGAACTGTCGCTGTGGTAACTGTCTCTAGTCAAAGGTGTTTCCATATAATCTCATGTCAGTATATAGGACTGTAACTCTTGTCAAAATGCAAAAAGATTTGATTAATGGACACAGCTTTACTGTTTTGTTTTGCAAGGAACTGCTAGTGCTATATTCCCCCAGTACAAAAAGCACTTGCAGGCTGACTGGTTGCCTCTGCAACATGCTCAGCTAATTAAAGCTCTACTATGGCAGGGAATCAAACGCAAACACTCTGGTGATACCCCAGTGCTACAGAGAAGCTCATGGCCCTGGGTTAACAGGGAGCAAGCAAGGTCTGGCCTTGCCCAAAGTGCACAGCAAGCCCAGTCCAGCAAACAGAGCAGTGTATGAAAGCTGGTGCCAGACTTTCCAGAGGGGTTTCCTTGAGCATCATCTTAGGCCCTGTCATCAGATCAGCCCACCTGATTCCCCAAGAGACTTCTACAGCCCTCTTCTCAATCCTATGGATAGGAAACCACCAACATTGTGTTCAGATGCTTGGTCCTACATATCATCAATGAAATTTCAGTATCCGAGTCGCCTTTTTTTTTTTTTATTACAGGTCTTGTTGTCTTCCTGTTCCCCGTACTGCACTTTTGTCATGCTTTTCATCAAGAATGGGAACAGGCTCTTGGTACCACACAGTCCTTCTGGAATACTATTTGACAGAAGAGAGGTGTTTGCAGCTCCAGCCTCTGCAGCCTGGACTGCGTACACAAGATCTATCCTGCTGGCACCATAAAGGCTCCTGGTGGGAACTGCACAGGAAAGCAATTATCACTGCCAAGAAATAACTGGAGTAAAGTGATCCTACAGCATGTCCTAAAGCTGGACAGCTGCAGCTGTCTGAGCAGTATTCTGCATGTAAAAGAGTAACAGAATTAACTCCCAACCTTGCAAGGCTACAGGAAGAGAGATTTGGCTCCACTCTGCCTGATCTATCATCAGGTCCCTCTATGCCAAGCGCCTGGCAGTGCAGGGAGATCCTGCAGACTGCTCGGAGTGATTTCCGTTTCAGACGGATTGCTTTGCTATCTGCAATCTGTTATCTACCCACCATAGGACTGACACACAACATGCACCATGGGGTATGATTTCCAGAGCACTCGATCACACCAGGATGGCAAATTGTACTTCATCTGCAAACCAAAGGAAAGGGATGTCAAGAAGGAAGGAAAGGACCAATTCACAAAAGAGCAGGAAACTCACTTGCCCAAGTACCATCTTTTTTGTCAATTATTTTTTGTTGTTTGTATTGACTCTTCTCAAAACACTACAGTGGCAGAAAATACAGAGAGTGGTTTAGGTCACTTTCTTCTGTAGGAGCTATTCTCCCTGCTCTGCTGTATGCTTCTGAAAGCAACACAGTTTTCACCTACCCCTGTAGCTTTTTGCTTGGTGTAAGCATACTTCTCCCGGGTACCTCTTTCAAAGCGGTAGGTCGGGGCAAAAGTAATCTCTTCTTCCTCTAAAACAGAGAGAGTGCTCTGTTACCATTTGGCCCGTTGAGACCCATCAGCTGGGCAAGACAGCTGCTGCTCCGTACACCCTGCCCCACAGCAAGTCATGCAGAGAGTTGGTGGCAATGGGGGAGGAACCTGCCAACAAACTCAGAACCTTACCAAACTGCAGAAACACCTTGTGGTCCCTTCTCTCGATGAGAAGCTGGTCGAAAGCCAGCAGCTCCGGATATTGCTGCTGCCTGATCTTCTGGATAATATTCTCTGCTTCCTGCCAACAGGCAAACAGCAGAGCTACAGATGATGCAAAGCCTTCTTAAAAATACTCCCTTTGCTGGTGAGCCAGCAAGTGCTTCTGAATGGTACCAGAGAGCTGTACCCCCTGCCTCTTCCCACTTTTCCCTTCACTGAAAGGCCCCAGTGGCTGAACATTTGCCTGTTGAAACAGGCATCAAGGTGCCCACACATCCCCTTTGCAACCATTCACACCCACACACGTGCAGTGCCAGATGCACTTCCAACACCAGGCTTGTTGCTGTCTCCTGCCTACAGAAACCTCTCTGTGATTTATTACGGTTTGCCTGCTTCTGAAGGCCTGTTCCAAGCCATTAAAAGCTGACCAAAGAGAGCTGAAAGGCAATCTTTGGATCAGGCTGTTTAGGGACAGACGCTTCCTCACACTGGGAGGGAAAGCTGGGAGGTGTGGGGAGGTGATGCTGCTTGGGCATTTCCCTACTGTCCTTCAACTGGTGTCACACTCATGCCCTGGTGATCCCTCCTGCCTCCTCTCTTTCTGCATGTTGCCTTAGACTAGGAAACAATGGTTCTTCTTCAGCAACACAGTGTTTTGTCCCCCCAGAGATTGGAGGGGGGTCCCTAACCGTTGGGGGCTGTTCCACACGGTAGTTCAAGTCTCCCAGCCAGAAGAGATGAGTGAAGCGATGGGTGATGTTAAATGGACTCAGTTTCTTATCTCCCAGAGTCAGGAACCGCAGGATGTTGGTGTAGTTCTGGTTGCGTCTGTCAAGAGAAGAAATATCTGCCTGACCCACTGAACTGCCCTGCAATCTCCAAGCACCAGCCTGGCAGGAACCAACCTGCCTCCACAGCTGGAGAAGAGCAGGTCAGAAGCTGAGAGCTTGTCCCCCTGCCTGGTGCTGCACCCCAGCAGTCAGGCCCAGGTCCCCTGATGGTGTCTCAGGTGACACCTCGTCCATGGCACCATCAGTGCAGCCCTGGTGCTGCTGTTAGTGTCCTGGGTGGCCTGGGGACCAGGGCAGCAGGACCCTGCTGCAGGGCGTCAGCCTGGGTTGGTCTGCCTTGAGTGTCAGAGAGTTCCCACCTGAACTGGAAAGCTGGAAAGCTGTCCCAAAGCTTTTTGTTGCCTCCTGGGGCTGTGCTTTTCTGAGCAGCATGTCCTAGAAACCCAGTGTTAGATTGTTGCCTTCAGCTTTCAGCAGTAAACACCTAGCCAGATTTTGACAGCTACTCCAGGCCCTGGGGAACCATTCCGTAGAAGTTAACTCCGTCAGGGGCAAAGACCCTGGGCAGAAATCCAACACCATCTGTTTGCTGGGTACAGGACTGGAAAAGATGGCAAAGCCAACTTCTGAATTTCAGGTCCTCTGTGCTTTCAAAGCCACTCCTTCCAACTGCTCCAGCTCCTCCTAGCATGGGCATGGACTCCCACTCATGTTGGGATCTTTGCCTTCCAGTCCTCCACAGCACAGAACCTGCCTAGATCACAAAAACTCATTTCACAGCTTGGGTATAGAGAACTAACTGCCATGGAGGCATTTTGGTGCTACACACCTCACTCCTGGTTCTTCTGGCAGCATGCTCTGCCCAGCAGGATCTTTCTCAGCTGCACTCCAGGGCACAGCACAGCTCCTGTGCTCCCAGTGCTGCCTGCAGTGGGGAGGCAGACAGTCCCCTTCAGCATGATATTCTGGGATGTGAAAAGCCTTTCCACATCTCTTCAAGCACTGCAGTTCAGGGAGCTGTTTCCTCCTGTACTGGGCTTGCATGACAGGTCATGCAAGAAGACCTTTAAGCAAGGTGCAAGAAGACCTTTAAGCTTGCCTATGAAATAATTTTGCTGTCCATTTCACCTGCACCTATGTGGTATGGCCATATAGCCCATGTCCCTCACTTAATTGGTGACACACAGGGCAGGGTCTTTAGCACAGTCTCCTGCCCTCCCAGGAGGCATTTAAGAATTGTTTGTGGATAGGAAAACATGTCTCTTCTTCCAAGCATAGCCCTGAGAATTTCACCCTGGATCAACATCCAACTGAAGGGAGTCTGTATCTTACCTGTGTTTCTTTTCAGTTCCTGAAGTCAAATGGCTGTTAACAAACCCAAAGGAGGTTCCATTAAACATGAATGACACACCCACAGCTCCTTTATTACCTGAAAAAGAGAAGCCAAAAATGTCAAGAAATCAATCCACCTCCAGGCTGAATCTAGCAAAGATTGCACCTAGCACATGTGAAGTGGAGAATGCAGAAGAGAAAGAGGTTGACTTAAGAATTAGTGTGTACAGCACAGATCTTGGCAACAAATTTTCTCATTTAAAAAAATGAGTCAAAGAGGAAAAAATACAGTTTCCTTGTGAAAGCAAAGAAAAAGCAATCCAATAGCCAGCCAAAGGTGTTTGCTGGGAATAGAAAGAGATTGCTATATATATATATATATGTGTGTGCTAGGTGTACACACAAATAGATTTACTTCTCTTCAAGGTAAGATATAATCAGTGCTAATGGGATATAACTTTGTAACATTAGTGCTACGTGAATGTAGTCAGAGCAGTCTTGTGGAGAGAGAGCTGCTCCATTTCAAGTACAGTGTCGGCCCGGGCTGATCAGATCCAGTGGACAAGGCTGGGTCTGTTCCTTACCCAGTGTGTTTGCAATGCCTGTCTTCACATTGTCTGTGCAGATGTGGCTGATCCGGTTCTCATGTTCTGGCTTGGCCAGCACAACAATCCTGATGTTCCAGAGGGTATGGATTGCTATCTGGAGGGGCAGGAAGGTTAGAGGTTACATTTCTGCACACACCCGTGTTGAGCTGTAGCTGCAGCCTTCCTGACTCCTCCAGTAGTACTTCTCCTACACAATCACCATGACAGTCATAAGTCCTGGCTGGCCTTGCAGATATGCTTAGGTTTGCTTCTTGACACCACTGAAACTCAGGAATGTTCAAACCTGAACTTGGTCTTAATAAGTTTCAGTCTGCAGATTTGCCTGTGTACTGTTACATCCTATTTTGGAAGTGCAATAGGCAACAGCTAGCTCAGAAAATGGTCTCCTCCTTGATGTGGGATAAAATATCATCACTGCTTGACTCAGGTGCTCAGCATCTGCCCCCAGCTCCCAGGCAGAGGAGCTTCCGGGCAGGGTCCCTGCTGTGGCAGTGGGGTGGTGACTTTCCATAGCAATATGCCCATCTAGCCAGCTCCTGGGGAGGATCTCTAGGAGTACACAGACAGAGCCACTTCACTCTCCCTCATCTAAGTGCAATGACAGTAAAAGGAGCAAAGGAAAGGAGGAGGTGTAGCCAGAATGCCACTTGCTTCTCTGTCCCACTCCCTCACATGCCTGAGTACTGTGCAATAGCTGGAATAAGCCCTCACCACTTTGAAGCTGATACTGGTGATTTCCTGCAGGGATTGCCTCAGGGTCTCCAGCCATTCCTTCTCCCCTTGGGGGTCCTCCTGGGTGCCAATCACATAGATGTCATGAGGAATGTAGTCAGCAGTGTCATCACGTGTCTTTCCCTGCCCCTTGGAGAGAAACCAGGAGGAGATCTTCTTTGGGGGAGGTGCAGCACCTTTTATTAACAAATCAAACACCGAAGTAAGTCAGAGCACGTTCTGTACCCAAACCCTGGATACAGACAGCCCCTGGGGACAGAAAGAACAGGCTTCACTTTCACTGACTGGGATCAGTTTCATTTCAGTCAGGGTACACTGTTCTAAGATGGCAAAGATGTTAAGCCTACCTGACTCACTGATGAAGAAGTGAGGAAGGCTCTGACAAACTTCCTCTGTTTCATTAGCTTACCAAGGTCAAGGCTATCCCAGTGAAAAGGTTGGGAGCTGTGCTCCAGGCCTGCCACTGCCTTTATCTTACCCCTCCAGTACGACTGAGCACCCACAGCTCAGCTTGCAGCACCTGAACCAAGCTTTTCTCTCCAAATGGGGAAAATAACCCTAGTCAGGTTCAGAACCAGTCAAAATTTAGTCACTGGAATTGCTCCTGCCCTTTCTGCAAGGTGGAGGAGAGCACATACTCCAGCACCAGCTTTGTGCCAGCCACAGTTCCTTGTCACTGGAGGAATTCTCCAGCACGCATCAGGGCCAATTTATGGTCCTTTGACAGGAACCATTAAAAGTGTCAAATCCTGTGTGACAATAAGCCTGGAGGTGAGCTCTTTCCCTGTCACAGTGGAAGACAACCCTGGTGTGCAGATCTGCTACAGAACAAACAGTGCTTGTTCTCACCAGGGCAGGTGAATATACATTTTAGCAAGTGACTGAGGAAACACCTATGTCAGAAGAGAGCCCTACCCATATTCCAGGTCCCAATGAAGATGGTGATCATATCAGGCTCTGGTTGCTCCGAGTGTTTGTTCTTCATTTGCTGCAGAAGCTGGCAGAACCCTTCTCTCTTCTAGACGGGGAGGAGCAAAGGCAATTAATATGCTTAACTTCAACACAACCTCTTGAAAAACAGCTGAGCCAGGAGATTCCCAGCACACTTGAAGGCTGAATTAGTGTTCCAGTATCCTGAAACTCTGGAGGATGCTGGCTTCCCTGTGATACTTTCTCAGGCACTTAGCTTGTGCATCACTTGAACAAGTACTGAGTTGGTCAGAAGGCCTAGACTTGCCTCTTCCTGGTCTGTATAAGCCTTTCTGCAGCCACCCTCACACACCTCCTTGCCTCCCCTCACTGCTTGCTGCCACACTGTTCTGCCACCCCAGTGAGAGCACCTAGGTGTGTCTCCCCTTTACCCTCACACAGTACTCTTGTTCATTTTCTGGATATTTCCAGAGCAAGGGAGAAATTTCATTTTTGCAAAGCTAACCAAACTGTCCTTCAACAGTTTCTCTTTCAGCCAAGGGATGCCCCTTGTATCATCATACCCCTACCCAGGTACATGCTCCAGGCTGGCAGGAATGAAACATGGTGTACATACCTTGGAATCAGAAAAAACATATTCCTTCCGCTGCGTTTTTTCTTTTTCTGTTTCTAGCACAATCACCAGTTTATTGGGGACCTTCTGGGACTTGATAAGCTGCAAGACTAAACAGAGACTGTGTCATGAGCTGCAGTCACCCAAACTAGAAACCCACCTTGCTCACAGGCTCAGGACTTACACCATCTTTTATGTCTGAGGCTCATTTTGCCCAACAGGGCTGCAGGGTAATGTTGCTCAGTCCTGTTCCCCCCAGGAACAGATTTGGACTCTGAAGTCAAAAGAACCCTCAAAAGTCCTTTTGCCTGGAGATGTTGCCCATACCAAGCCCCGCAGTCTGAAGTGAAGCCGTGGGCTCCTGCAGGCAACCTCTCAGTCTCCTGAGCCAGCCCACTCATATTCCTTCCCCATCTGTGAAAGAGGAGGGTGGTACCTCACCAGTGGTAAAGGTGATCCCTCCCCATCTAAAATAACAGCTTGGTAATTATGAACACCAGCTGGAGAAAGCCATGCACAAGAGCCCATCTTTTCAATCACTGTCAGGAACAGGACGATTTCCTAGCAGAAGAGAGCCCAAGGGCACCATTTACTCTCTGATAAATCCTACCCTGATTGGCTTAATCTCAGTGAGCTTCCTGTCCACAAACACAACAGAAAATGAGGGAAGTTGCTTAAATTGGGCCTTCACAGACAAAACTGGAATGGCTCATTAGTAGAGTATGATTCACAGATAAAATTAAAAAAAAAAAAAAAATCAAGGGAAAATTCGCAAAATGTTACCAAAACAAAGTATCTGGCTTTTTACCATCAAAAATCACCACAGAAGTCAGTATATTCCTTCAGAATGTTGTTGTTCTTTTCCCCAGTGACATTACTTTTCAATGGGTCTATTGCAACTAGCTCTATGGGGCCCTTAGGGTGGCCAAAGAGAACCCCTCCCCATCACCCAAGAGACCAAGACTTCAGCATTTGTGACCTTCAGCATCTCACTTTTCTTGTGGGTGTAAAACTTGTCTTCTGGCCCATCTTTGGCTCTCTTGATAATCAGTTTTCCCATTTCCACGTCAACCTTGAGATGTATTTTTGAGAAAATTCCCAGGGAATCAGCTTTCACCTGTTGGAAAAAAAAGATTTTTCATAAGTGATCCTCTACACTCCTGCAGTACATGTATTATAAATGCAACACTTGCCTGAATTCATAGGCCCATATCATCACTGTGTCAATCCCACTAGACAGCTCATAAGCATTTGCATGGTGCTAAACAACATCCAGGAATAGCTGATATCTTTGTGGCAGTATAGCAAAGTTCCTGGGAGCTGAGATGCTGAGATGAAGCTGCCTTACTGCCCTTCCACATTGTGATCAGTGTTGTTAAAGAAGTACAATTACCTCAAAAGTGACAGGGGGGATAAGGGAGCGTCGGTGTGTTGAGTCAGGACCTTCAATCAGCAGTGTTTTCACCTGTAAAAGAATTTATGTGGCATTTGGTGCTTCTGCACTGCATGGAGAGTAATAAGGTCAGAGCAAAGAAATCTAATTGTAGCAGAGGGTTTCAGTGATGATGCTCAAGAAGCATAACCAGAGGCAAAAAATAACAAGAAGGTAATACAAAATATCTTTAAAACTCTACCTTTTCTTCAATGGAAGTCAGCAAAGAAATCAGCTGATTGAGTTTCAGTATGATATTGACTGGACTGGCTTCACCAAGCATCTGAGAATCACAACACAGAAGCAAAAAGGGGAAGGTGAATGATTACCACCCTGCAGACAAGCCTGGAAGTGCTGCAGCCTCACCCCAGGGACAGAAAGCCTGGCACACAGGGCACGCCAGGAGCAGTGCTCTGGGGTGGGCAGCACAAGGGTCTGGCTGAACATGCTGGAGCATGGGAAGGTGAAAGGACAGATTTGCAAGTCTTGCCCACAGGTTGGAGACAGCCAGGCAAGCAAGGGAGTCAGCTTGCTGCTGGGGGACAGGTTTCCATCATCAGGTCCAGGGCTCAACATAGAGAAATTCTGGACTTGTGGTTTTCTGGGCTTCTGGCAGGGAGAGGAAGGTCATGAGACTTAAATGGGCTGGGGGAAGGAAGGATTTGGCAGCAACACATCCTGGAGCAAAGCGTATGGAAAGAGAAATGTGCGGTCCTGGCCTCCAGGCTGGGTGGGATGGGGAGATGGAAGTCCCCAGGCTGCACTCTTCCCTGGGGCACGAAGGGAAAGCAGGCAGAGAGGACAGAGTGGGGTAAGTGACACTGTGGGGACACGACTCCCCATGTGCCCTCTGCACTCGAGCCCCCTGCACAGTGCTGTGGGTCAGAACCCTCCCTCCCCAGTGCTGACAGCCCCGCTTGCCTCTCCTCTCCCCTCCTTCTCCCACCTCGCAGCTGGCTTACCTGTGAGCGCTGATGGATGCCAGGGTGCAGCTGCTGCTCAAACACCTTCTGGATGGATTCGAGAGACAGGAGTGTCCTAGAGGCTTCACTGGGAACAGAAGGCAGAGTCCTAAGGATCGGGTCCCTGGGTAGGGACAGCGCTCAGGCTCTTGGGACAAAGTCACACTGCAGTCTATGGACACGTGCTCGCCCTAGGCCTGTGCTTGCCAGGTCTCCTGCTCCTGTCCTCATCTGTGTGCTGCCCCCCAAGCTGGTGGGATGGGGGGAGAGAGCCTTCCTCAGCTGCCATGGTGGCTCTGCCAGGGACAGCAGTTCAGAGCTGGGCCATTGCCTCTGCCTGGCAAGGGCTGAGGTGTGGGCATGCCAGCCCTTCCTGTCGATGCTGCCTTGGAGGTGGTACCTTCTAAGATCTCCCTAGAAAGACATCCCAGTATGGGCCACAGCAGAGGACACTGTAAGATCAGCATCAACACAACTACACCATCCTCTAGGCCCAGGTGCACTCAAACACGCAGAAGCCCTGCAGGTTGGTGGCTGCCAATGCCCTGGTGCCACTTGGGTCCCCACAGCCCCTGCACGGCTGCTCAGGCTGACACTGCAGGACACTGGGCAAAAAAAGAACTAATTTGCACATTTTTCACCAGGGGGTGATAGAGGCAGCCTTTCACCTCTGGAATGGGAACTGTCTGTGGGTTACAATGAAATTCCTTCAGCATTTCCTAGTTAAGACTCCAAAGGCTGCTCATTTGTCAAAAGGCTGCTGTGTGAATTTGGCACAGGGCTCTGATAATTGCAAAGCTTATCAAGGAAAGAGCAGTCAGGGAGCACAGGTCAAAAGGAAGGTGATGGAGGGGAGCAGTGCTAGGATGCTTGCATTGTGCCTTGTCAACAGTGGATATTAATGGTTTCCCTCACTTTCCTAAGGCTGAATGGTATAACCATGTTTGTTGGGGAAAGTGCTCCAAAGTGAAAGTATGCCTGTCTGAAGGTTAGATTTTTGTCTGGGTACTTAACTATGGATGATTAAATGTTAAAATTAAGTACCAGTGTTTGACATTTCAATCTGAAAGACTTGCCATGGGGCACACAGAAGTACAAGACACTTATAGGAACCTGGATCTGCAAGCAGCTCTGGCCCAAATCAAGACTCCCATTGATTTCTGCAGCTGGGGAGTCAGGCCCAGGAGGCTGCGGGCAGCCACAGGAGCACTGGGTGAAGTTCAGTTTGAAAGGAATGCAAGGATATTTACCATGACCAAGAGTGCAGGACTTGGAGGCCATCTCTTGAAAACAGAAGAGCAGCTGCTTGGAGCAGTTCAGAAGGGGTTTCTCATGGGAAAGCTGCTTTCTGTTTACTGCAGGATGCAAGGTGCAGCACATGTATTGGGATGGGGAAAGAGCACACCAAGTGTTCAAACTCAACAAAACCACAAAGTGGTTTTTAATTGCACTTGCAACTCCTTATGTTTTCTTCCCTTGAGAGTATAAAGGAAATATATGTAGCAATCTTCACTGAAATGTTGGAAACCTGCGTATCCAAATACAGTTGCACATGTCCTGGCATCACAAGTGCATCAAAAGCTGTCTTAAAAAGCTCCAGAATGATATTATCCAGCAAGAAAGAATAAACAGGAGCATGCAGAGCAGTGATTAATGAATAAATGATAACTTCAGACAATAGCATAATGAACAGACCACTTAAAAAGTGCTGGTAGGGAACTCTGGAATAAAGTCCACTCACCAAGCTCTCCATGAGTCAGCTCTCCTACCCCCAGAGAATTCCCCTGACTAAGGAAACCCTTGGGAGCTAACTTCTTTTAGCATTGAATGCTTCATATAAGTACCAAGCAGCCTTACAAGTCTCTGCTTTGTTTCATTTTTTAGGACACAAGCTTCTGAAGTGAAGGGGATGTCTCAGAATAACCCTGGGGATGGCACAGGTGGGCTCTGGGTTTGGAAGGAGCCAGCAGCCAGCATTGCATGAAGCTCAGTGTTGCAGCACCCCAGCACAGCTCATGACAGCTGGGCTCAGCTCAGCCCCTCTGCCAGTCTCTGCCTGCACCCCCAGCAGTGACAGGAAATTCACAGAATCACTGAATTGTCATGGTTGGAAAAAACCTCTAAGACCAGTGTGTCCAACTGTCAATACCCTCCCCTCCAAAAAAAAACCCAAAAACAAACAAACAAACAAACCTCACCATCCCACTAGACCATGTCCTGAATTGCCTCATCTACATGTTCTTTAAATATCTCCAGGGATGGTGACTCTACCACCTCCCTGGCCACCCCATTCCAGCACCTGACTACTCTCTCAGTTAAGAAATTCTTCCTAATATCTAGTCTAATCCTCCCCTGCTGCAACTGTATGGCATTTCTTTTGATCCTACAATTATTTACTTGAGAGAAGAGTCCAGCTCCCACCTTCCTACATCCTCCTTTCAGGGACTTATAGAGAGCAATGCCTCCTCTCAGCCTCCTCCTCCTCTCCAAACTAAACAATCCCAGTTCCCTCAGCCCCTCCTCACAGGTCTTGTTCTCCAGACCCTTTGTCAGCTTGGTTGCCCTTCTCTGAAATCACTCCAGCAGCTCAATGTCTTTCTTGTGGTCAGGAGCCCAGAACTGAACAGAGCATTCAAGGTGCGGTCTCACCAGAGCCAAGCACAGGAGCACCATCCCTGCCCTTCTCCTGCTGGTCATGCTACTCCTAATCCAAGCCAGGATTCTGTTGGCCTTCTTGGCCACCTGGGCACACTGCTGGCTCATATTCAGCTGGGTATAGATGAACCCCACCAGGTCCTTTTCCATCAGGCCACTTTCTAGCCACTCTTCCCAAGCATGTAGTGTTGTCTGGGATTGTTGTGCTCAAAATGCAGGACCTGGCTCCTTTTCAAAAGAGCTTCAAGTCGAATGGAAGAGATCAAGCTGCGCCAAATAACATTTATTCTCTTTGTTTGTTTGGGGTTTTGAACCTATTCACAAATCTTATGAAAATAATGAAATTGAACGTTATTAAGAAAGAGAGGGCACAACCACTGAGAAGTCACCTAGGAATTACCTCTACATTCAACTGAAGAAAGCTGAGGTAAATAAAAAACTAAATTTAGGTAATGCCAGTGATTTGAGCTCAGAATTCTGATTAGGGAAGTATGCTAAGAGCCCTGACAGCCTCAGAGATTAAGACTGCAGAAAACAGTAAGGTACCCAAGCATATGACTATGAGCCAGCTGAAACTAGGCTTGGTTGGGTGGTAGAAATTCATGGGACAATCCAAGCAGTAGAGGAGAGGTTGCTCAGAGAGCTCTGACAGACTGCAAAAAGTGAGAAGGCTGCCCCATCCAACTGAGAGAATGCAGGGATGGGAAAAAATGCTGGGGGAGGGGGTAAGAACTGCACAAGGAGATACAATCCCATAGCTACGTGCCTACCAAAGGGGCAGAGAGCAGGTAGTTTGTCCTTTGCTGTGTTTGTGGTGCTGCTGTGCCCTGTGCTCAGCAGGCTTCCCCCAGCAGAACAACTCACTCAGCTCTGTTCTACGATGATGTTTCATAAAGTCCATTCACCAAAAAAGCCTAAAGAAAATCTGGAAATATGAAAGGTTCTGGCTCTTGAGAGGATTGTGGACCTGGTGCATTTCTTTTCATGACAACCTATGTGTATTTTTGAGGAGCAGAGTTGTGAAACCCAGATAAGGTGAAGTGGAATAAGAAGCTGGGAAGAGCCAGCCACCATCACAACAGCAGCACTGCAGGTATTTTAGTAACACAAAACTCTCATTTGTGATTTCATTAGATTTTAGTTTCCATTGTTCAGGTTATTCTTAGCTAGCCACCTGGGTCTCCCCTTCTGTGGGCACAGAGAAGCAAAACCCTGCAGCCAAGTGCAGAAGCAGGAAAGGTCTTTGCCCTCCCCACCCTCAGTCCTGCCAGGGGCTCACCTGGGAGCAGCTGCTTCTGGCAGGAGCTGAGCTGCACGTTCCTCCCCTTTGCCTGGTGAAATGTGTGCAGTGCCCAGGCAGCTGAGCAACTCACCTTCTGCCTGCCTTCCCTCTGCAAGCTAAAGATAAGCAAACCAGAAGGAGCCATCCCTCATTTTAGCCCTTTCCTGTGCTCTGGAGAGGCCAAGGAGTACAAGATCAGGCCAGTAGAACTTCCAGACTTATTTATACCTACACCAGAAAGAAGGATACTGCAAGCCACAGACACAAGCCTGGAAGTTTGTGCCCTCTGCTCTAGGATATCTGCAGAAGTGTGGACCCCTCTCCAAGTTTGCTTATAGGCAGCAAGGGCAAAAATCACATTCTGCCACCAGAGAAACAAGAAGTTCTACTAGGTTTTAGTTCTCTATCGGAGTTTTCCTATCCAGGACCTGGAAGGTCTATAAATAGGAAAGGTAAAATTTGTAGAGTCTAGGCTTGTTCCTCTTTTCATGTAAGCTGGACTTTACTGGTATCAGTGGAATCATGCTGGGTTCCCAGTGCATTAGAGGGAAGGAAAATCAGTGTTTAAAACATAGCTATACACCAATATGTGCTTGTTTCCATAAATGAGTTGTGCTTGACAATTGTGGGGCTGTCACGTATGTATTACCAAATTATACAGTTAATCAGTTAGTTCATTTTTGGTTGCTTTCTAAACAAAGCATAAAAAAATAACACTTCACCCCCCAAAACCACCTACAGGAAAACTTCACTGTCAGAGCTATGTCTTTCATACAGATTTCACATTTTTGAACCAGAATCACAGGTCACAAGATCTAAATAGAGTGGTTTTGAGGGTAGACAAATTTTCTGTGCCAGGAATGCAGGTTCTGAGTGCATGCACATAGAAGCCACATTAGCCTGTGACCTCTGAAGACCATTTTCTAGTTACCTGAAGAGTCCTTTGCAAAGAAGTGTTAGTAGTTTCTTCAGTTGAGGAAGATTGCTTGAGTCTGTCTGCACCATCTCAAAGTCACTGATGATGTGAACTCGTAGGTAATCCTGGATGAGTTTAAGATGCTCATCGGAAACACTGGGAAAGAAACAGCCAGGTGAAAAACCAGTTCTTCTCTCTGCTCTCAACCATCAGACAGCTTTATTACCCTGAAACTTCCACTGCCAGCACAGGCAACTGGAGGGCAGTTTGCCTTGGACTTCAGTGTAAAAATAAAGTTCTCAGAATTGTACGTTGAATCCCCCACCACACTGCTGACACCTTCTCCCCTTCTTCACCCCAAACCCTCTCCTCACTGAGTGCTGAGTGAGGGTGCCAGGGAAGTCCTGCAGGCCCTGGCTGTGCTGAAGGCATGGTGTGCTCACCAGCCTTGGCAACTAAAGCCAGGCTGCTGTGAGGTCACTAAGCCAGCAGCTCTGGGCAGATGGCTCTGGGCTCTCTTCACCAAGCCTCACTTTGAAGGTTTTAGTCCATACAGTCCAAAATGGCCTGTGGGGGGGGCTGAGACCACAGAGCTGCTCCCCTCCTCCCTGTCTCTGGGGTGCCTGGGCTCCAGCACCACAAGGGAGGGCAAACCATGCAGCCTCCATGTGCTGTCCTGTGCCCTGAAAAACACAGAAAGTCCCAGAAGATGAAATGGTGCAGGCAGCTGGCCAAAATTTGGTTTCTCCCAGTCAGCCAGCTGCTTGCTGCTGGGCCACCACAACAGGACCTGTGCCACCATGCTCAGCTGCTGTGGTGCTCACAGCCTCCCACTCCTTGCCAATAGGCATGCCTCTTGATTTTATTTATTTAAGCTTCCAGATCTGCTCATTAAATGGGGCTTCTGTGGATGTCCAGGTTTCACACAGCTAGCAAGAGGGACAGCATGAAGCAGATTTGTATCTGGAGTAAATCGGTGTGAGTACCTGGAAGTACACACACCTGGAGGACTGGCTTGTGCTTTCTGATACAATCTGTAGTGGTAATTACTCAGGTAATACACTGACCTTCTCAAATATTATCATACTTTATATTAGAAAACTATACCTCTGTAAAGAAAGCCTACTTGTGACTTAATACTTCAGAAAAGTAATTTTTTCTAGTTTACAGATGGACTGTACCAAGTAGCCAACACAGTGTAGATCTATCTGTTCTTCCTTAGGCAGTATAAACAAAGGAGTCCTTTGGTTGACTCAAACAGGTCCTCAGCTGTCCCAAACAGAGGGCCCCAGGAAGCTCAGGGCTGGGCTGAGCCTGAGATTCCCATCCTCACCTGCTCGTGTCCTGGTGCTGCAGTCGCTGGAGGAGTGTCTCAGAAAGGGACAATGTGTAACGTCTGCCACCCTGGAGGTTTCAGGGAGAGGAGGTGCCTCCTTTGTTTCACTGCTTGGCAATGCCATGAGGATGTTGCGTGGGGCAGGAGAGGAGGTGTGAGGGTCTGAAAGGAAAGGAGAGGATAGAACAGTCATCCCAGCACAGGAACTGGACTCACCCCTGGGCAGAGCAGGGCAGAGGCTGCACTGCTGTGACACTCAGTGCAGAAGCCATCCCTTCTTTTCAGAGCTGGAAAGGCCAGGGCTTGATGGTGGCCCAAGCCCTGTTCTCAGGGATGTCAGTGGTGTGACCAGCAGGCTGCACTACCAGGCTTAGACCTCATGTGCAGGCAGCCACCGCGGTTTGACCATCCCACAGCAAGGCAAGGGTTAATGAGCTTTCTTCAAATATAATGCTTAGAGAACACAGCTCTACCTCATCTGTATCATTACCATTAACCCAAAGAGCTGCTGACTCAGGCAGAATAGTTGGAGGGCCCAGCGGAGAGAGCACCAGAATCTGTGAGTAGAAGTGCATAGCTAAAGAAAGCAAACACAGACAGGAAAACAGGGCCTGAGTTATCCTGCCTTGTCTTGTGGGCATTGAGCTGGAAGCACAAAGAGTTCTGCTGCTCTGTCATCCTGGTGCTTGGTACACCTCCCTCTGCTGGGGAGAAGGGGTGGGCTCATCTCCAGCTATCCCAACCAGGGCTGCCTTCCTTTTCATACCAATTGCTCCAATGCTTTGTTACAACCTGTCATATGTAGCTGGTTGAGTTCCAAGTTTTGTTTGGTTATTACCTAATTGTGGAATTTACATTACAAAAAAGATCCCCTAACTAAGCTATTGGTCCTAGGTAGAAGATGTGACTCACAGAGCCACCACAAGCACTGAGCACTGCACAGGCTGGGTGGCGGATCTGCAGGGTATCTGGGTGCTCATCTGCAATTCTATGTGTCAGATAGCCAGGACATCTATAGGCCTTCATGGCCCCAGTATGACATGGGCCACCCAAAGTGCCTTAACAAAATTAAACTGCAACACGAACAGCCCAGACATAGTGCCAATATGTCTTCATCTGAAGGCTCTTAGTCTTGGCTAGAACTTCATTCCCTGCTGCTTGCCTCTCTGTGTATTATTTTTGCTGGCTGTTCCTTCCCCACAGTGGAGTCTCAGTGCAGCTGGCCAAAAACCAGGAAGCAGCTTTGCAAAAATTTTGTTCTGTTTTTTTCGTGAGAACTGCATACCAAAATCTTCCAGCTCCTATTAAGAGATCCATCGGGCTGGATAAATGAACACAGGCACATCAGTCTCCTTTAGTGTACATGCTTGCCTGTCTGTCTCAGGACCATGTCCTTCAGACAGGTTTTATTGTAAAGCTCATCATTTCCGGACAGATGTCAGAAAGGACAGGAAGGATGGCTTCCCATGGGATTCAGGAGAACAATGACAGTTCCAAGGGATGATCCAGGAAAAATCCAAGGAAGGATCCAAGACCAGTGAGTGTCAGGAACCCACAATGCCATTTCATATAGAATAGTTGGGATGATGCCAATCACACTTCATCACCCATCTGCATGGAATGACTGCCTGCCACTGTGGGATCTGTGCTGCCAGAAACATCCCCTGGATCAGAGCAGATAAGGGGCCCTGCGTTTCAGGTGGCCCAGGACACACAGCAGCTGCAGGTGTGCAGCACTGCAGAGACATGCTCCAAGATTCCAGGGGAGCATCTCTGCTGCTGAGACAGTGGTCCTACAGACACGGTGCAGAGAGAGGGGTGCTGAGACATGTGAGATGCCTGGACATAATTGTGTCCAGCTGAAGGACAAAGAGATTACTTAGCCCTGCACCTGATACAATATGTGCCTGCAGGGGAGTTGTTCAATGCCTTTCCCTCAGCCGGAGCTAAAATGGTGCTCTAGATGTGGTACTGCCCCAGAGCCATGATGGCTCACGGACTCAGAGACGCGCCAGCTCAGGCCTCTCTGTGCCCTGCTCCATTTTATTGCATGACATTGCTCTAATCCCCCTACCTGCACTGCATACTTCCAGGCCCAGACTAAGTGTCAAAGGTCTGCACCACCAAGTCACATCGTGGCTTTCTTACCAGCATCCTCCTCTGGTTCATCAGCAGTCTCCTCTGCTTCGTGGCACTGATATTGAGGTGCCATACCAGACCCATATTCTCCTTCTTGGTAAAAATTCTATCAGTTCCTCCAAGTTCTCAAAATACTTCACAGGAACACCTTCTGATGCCTGAAAGAGAACAGAGGCTGTCATGGGCTGGGATTTCCTACCACAAAAACACTGCTCCTCACAAAAGGAAAATCAAAGTCATGGAGAGAGAAAAATCCACTACTGCTGTCCAGAGAGAGCCAGCCCAGCCCTGACTGCCCATCCAACCACAGGTGCTGTGCAGAGCGACTTCCGCAGCACTGACAGAAGCAGACACACACACACACACACACATACACACATACACACATACACACACACACACACAACATACATACAACACACATTCCAGCCAGGGTCAGCAAAAATGGCAACCCCAAAGATTCATTGAAGCCAAATGGAAGAGCTCTCCTGCTTGATTGAGTGTGCTTGGCTTCAAAGCAAAGGAAGGCTTTAAAAATAAAGAATTCTCCTGGATTAATTGCTGCACTCCCTCTTTACTGAGCACAAAACCCTTGGACTATGTTATATTTTGTGGCATCCAGGAAGAATTTTTCTGTGAAATTGCAAGATAAACATCTCTAAAGCCAGACATTAGCCTCCTTTCCAGGATTTGGAGGCTGAGAACTAGATTCAAATTAAACAAGCTAGCAAGGCACTGTCATGCAAAAAAAAACCCAACCCACTCAGATGAAGGTTTAGAAAGCTAAGCCTGAGGACAGAGCTCTAAGGCTGTGAGTGCATCGGGAAGGACACTGAGCCTGCCAGCTGCATTTCACTATCACTAAACCTGTTTCTAGCACATCCCTGGCCCCTGATGGCAGAAAATGGATACTTGCGGAGGGAAAACACAGGGATAAGGTTTTAGGGGCAAAATTTTAGAGCAATTATATTGATGCATCATCATGAACAGTGAATCTGCTGGATCTGGCAAGCAGGAATAGCTGCCACCACTGCAGCTCAGCTCCATAGCTTCAACCCAGGGCTCTGCCAAGGACTGGGAAGTGATTGTGGTGGCTCAGCACAGCCCTAGCCAAAAGGGAGACTTCTGTGTTACCTCTGGAACTGTGCTTAGGGACCACCCAAACCCAACACCACAATGTAACAGAAGCTCTGATCAGCCCTGGCCAGGCATGCTCTCTTCCTGGACAAGAGGTTTTCCCAGAGAAACCAACCCAAGAAGGCACTTTCAAAACATGGAGCAGGGGTAGAGGGAACAGAGCAGATGCTTTCCAGATCCACTGGACTGCTGTTCTTGACTTAAAATAACACTGGGAACTGCTCACATCTGGGGGTACAGCAGCAGCAATGGGCAATCAAGCCCTACTGGCAGTCTTGACTTGCACTATTTTACATCCATGAAGCAAGATTTTGCAGAAACATGAGCTTAGTTTTAACGATGACTATTCCACTGGAATATTTGTTCTGCAGCCAGTGGTCATGCTGACAGGCGAATGTTTTATATTTCTTTTGGTTGCATAGTACTGTAAAATTTACACACAATGTTTATTACAACCTGAACCAGATTTTTATTGTGGCATTTATTATCACGAACATTTTTTGTTTAAAAGGCAAGCATAGCAAACCCAAGAGATTAAACAGGAGAAATTTGCACTAGCAAACTACAGTGTGCAGAACTCAGCAAAATGTCTGCAGTAAGTCCAAGCAGCCACCCGACTACCTTTTAATTTTCCTAGAGGATAAAGTCTCAGACCAGAAATGAGGACAGTGCTTTCAACACTGAACCACATTTGAAGTTGCCAGTGTCTTCAGGCCTGGCATCTAAAGTCTCTCTCGTTTTTAACAACACCTACATGTCTTTAAAGGCACAGCAAGACACATTTCCATAACAAATATGTATGATGTGTCTGAGAGCTCTGCCTGTGCACCTCCCAGGTGTTCCTGCTTTTGTCAAGATGTATTATTCTTGTGCACTGGAAAACGTGGCATTCAGAGTGGAAGCAGAGCTTGGGCAAACACTGGATTAATATTTTTGTGAGGACAGAGGTTTTGAAAGAAGCTGCTGGTTAAAACTGCTCAGGACCATAGCAGATCCTGCATAGCCTGACTCAAATGTCTCTGCCAGAGTAGCTCAAACTCAGCAAAATGTGAAGGCTGGAAACTGGGGAAAACCGACATGGAGAAAAAGCACTCTGCCCTAATCCATCATCTGAAAGAATCTTGAAATCACAGTGCTGCACCAGGACAGACTGGGAATAGTTGCTTCCACATTTCTCCATTCACCTTCCCTGCAGCCCCTGGCTCTGCTCCCAGGTCCTGGTACTGGTGGTTATTTGTGCAGCAGTGCCAGCAGTCACCAGCCAGGACAGCAGCTCACTCAGCCTCCATGCCCAGACCAATCTGGGAAAAGGTACCAGGCTCATCAGAGTACACAATCAGACACTAAAACACTCTGAGGGTAAACAAGGTGGTCAAGGGTTGCAGGAGGAAAGCTTTGTGGGGAGTGATCTCTCCCACCTCTTGAAGTACTGCAGCCTACCATGTTCCTCTGCTTCCCCAAGCCATCTCCACACTCTGCTTGGCTTCCCAAAGAGCTCACTGCCTGCCTGCTTCCCCAGAGCCCCAGCTGATGAGCCTCCCTGCTGCCCTTCCATCCCTGCCACCCCCAGCTCCCTGCTCAGCCCTGCCTTGCCTCTTGGCTCCTGCCCACCCAGGGCTCCTGCAAGAAGCCAGCTTGCTCTGCACAGCTCTTGTCAGGCCAAACAGAGCCCTGATGGAACCTGGAGGAAAGGCTGAATTAGCACTTTTTGCTGCCAAGGATAGTTCAGTCTCTGAAACCGTGATGGTCTCTGTGGCAACCAGCAGCAGCATTTCATTTTGTAGGGGCTTTCTCCTTCCCTCTCCAGCTCATGGCCCCACACTGACGGGGTGTCCAGCACCAGCTCCCAGCTCCACCATGAGCCCTGGTCCATATGAGGAGGCCCCTCCATCATGCTCCCCTCCTAGCCCTGCAGCTGGACCAGCTCTGCCTCTACCTCCCTTCTCCATGAACCCCACCATCTCCTCTCAAGGACAACCAGGGGTGGCAGCAAGCAGAGAAGCATCCAAATCCAGCCACTCATTCCTGAAGAGCAGCAGTCCCTCCTCTGGAGGTGCCAGCCCACTTCCCCTAAGCACACGCAGGATTAAAAGCACCAACTTTTGAAAATAAGGGATGGCACATATTTTAAGGGAGAATTCAGCAGCAAGATGAACAAGTGTCTCAGGGAGCTGCAGCAAAGACACAGGGAGCCAGCGGGCCAGCAAACCTAACCAGCCATGGCCAAACATGGAGGGAAGGAGGGGGCAGCCCCACCCATGCAGCCCAAAAGCCTCAGCATCTTGCAACGTGTCAGCTTTGCCATCAGGAGAGCCTTAACAAAAGATGAATGGGTGAGCCTTACTCCTTTTCTACTGTAACTGTTGTTATTTGCAGGGAGGAAGCATGTGGGAAATGCTGTGCCCCTCCAGCACAAAGTGGTTCCCAACAACCCTCCCTGCCTGCGCTATGAAGTGAGATCCTCTCCTCTCAAGGCACCCCCAAACATCCCCCTCCACCCAGAGAGCAGGGCAAGCTGCTCCCCCACACAGAGCCACGCCAGAAACTCTAGGTTGCTTGAATTGGGTGAGAGAACAGTAAAAACAAGACCTTGCTGCCCTTTCTCCTCCCCTGGGGGAAAGGATGAGAACAAAGCCTGCGTGGCAGGTGTGAGTCACGGTGTAGGACACACAACTGCATGGTGCTCAGGTGCCACCAGTGATAAGAGCCATGATAGCCCCTCCAAACCAACAGCTCCTCACTTTGATACCAACCACGGGGCTGCAGGACCATCCCTCAGGCCATGGGAGGGTCCCAGCCCAGCTCTGCCCTGGACTGCAAAATGATGCCCATGTAGAGTCAGTTTAATACAGAAATCCCAGCTCAGGAACCTTGCAGCTAACCCTCAGTTGCACCTGGTCCAACAATTTTCACTGCCAGCAGACAAGGGGAGCAGCATGTTGCTGGAACATCTGCCTTCCTCACACTGGAGGTTGTGGCAAAGGTTTATAGACTGGGAAGGAAAACTATTTCATTGTGGGGGGGATGTGGACAGTTGGACATGGTGATCTTTGAGGTTGTTTCCAACTGCAACAGTTCTGTGATTCTGAGATTCAGTGGAGGACAGTAACATACTGACATGGGGACAGTCCACACCTGGCTGAAGAGCATTTTCACAAAAACTAGACCAGTGGTGCATCCTGAATAAATGTCCTCGAGACAACCACCCTGGACACCAGGAGCAAGGCAAAACAGAGTCCAAGCTTTGTGCACATTTCTCTGGGTTTTGAGCTGGGGAGCAGACATAGAACGGGGCACTGCAAACAAAAAGCTTAGTGATGGGTTTGGCAGTGCTGACCTAACAAGTTGGACTTGATGATCATAAAGGTCTTCTCCAACCCAAACTGTTCTGTGATTCTGTAAAACTGAGCAGGATGGGCGCAGAGCAAGCTGGAGCCACCCGAGCAGGGCCAGACAATGGAATCCACTTCCCGCCCCCCGCCTCCACTCAGTAACTATTTCCTCAGGGTTATCATAGGCTAGATCTTGTTTTAATTGCCAAATGAATTGTTTCTAGTCACTAGAAATGTGGATGGCAAGTGTCATCTCCACGGCAACACACCATGTCCCCAGGAACAGGCTCCCATGCCAGCAGGACAGGCTCTCCTTCCATGGGCAACTCCAGCATCACCACTGCCACCTCAGCCTTGTGCTGACCATGGCCATAACACACGGAAAGGAACCCCCGGGGGAACACAGGCACAAGAGGGTACAGCCTGAGAAGGAGCAAAATCACATCAAGGAATCTGGCTCAGAGTGAATCAGAGACTGCGGAACAGTGGGAAACTCCATCAGGAAAAGGCTCTTTCCAAAATCTGCTAATGGGGGAGGCTTATGAAATTCAGGAAGAAACTCCTCTGCTGTACTTGGTGCCTTAAAGCCTTTGCTGGACTGCTGCATCCAGCCTGCTTTGTATGGAACTTGTGAAAATACCATAGAGAGTCCCAAGAAAAAATTACAAGGACAGCTGACGAGCTGGAAAATGTGATTTACAGGGAAAGCTCAGAAAAAAGGGACTGGTAGTGTTTGGCAACAGGACAGCCTAGAGACACCACAGCAGCAGTCTTACAAGTTTTAAACTCTCACAAAGAAGATGGCAAGCAGCTGTGCTGCAAGTCAGCCCAGGAGAGCAGATCTGGCTGGCGTGCTCTGCAACAGAAGAGGTTTGGGTGAGATCTTAGGGAACCTTGCCAGGCAGAGACAGTGGAGTCAGGCTACACAGGGATACTGTGTCCTGTGCCTGCTTCAGCCTGGAAACAGGACTAATGGTGGGCTCAGAGACCTCGCCAGCACCTCCTGCCACCCTTCATGCTGCCAAGGAAGCCCTCTGCACTTCTTTGCTGCCTCCTCCTCCAGATCCTGCTCTAGCTTTGAAGAGGAGTGGTGAACGTGAATACATCTGTATTTGTCATGATGAGCCTCACTATTTCAACTGCATACCAAGCCACGACTCTAAGGTCTTTCACAGGCCCTTCTGACTGCAGCCCTTTTGGCTGGAAACCTCCTTTCCCACAGGATGTCTTGGTGTCTCCTGTTCTCCAGAAACTGCCCTCAATTCTGCAGGTCTTCTCAGCTACCGGTTTCCCTTCCATCTTCTGTACACTCACTGCACAATGGTTTAACACAACCAGATACAACTTGTTCCTGCCTGCATGCTGAACATGCTTCTGGGGTCTCTACTTCATGAAAGCAGGTGTGACTAAAGCATTTAATCACTTATGCGGATAAATCCTGTGATCCCTTTTCCAAATTTACCCACCTAAACTTTTCAACAGGTTTTTCCATGGCTGAGACCACCTCATCTTCCTTTGCATCTTGTGTAAAAAGGGCAACAGGGCCCACCATAAGTCTGTGCTTCTGGGTTATCTCCAAGGAATGCCCTCTGGCCAACAAAGCACCTCAACAAAGACACCAAAATATGGGTTTACTGAGCAGCAATTCCAAACACACCTTTAAGAGACATGACAAATGCAGTATAAAGACATGAAGTGGAAAGAGCTTTAGAAGATGTAAAGCCAAGGCTAAGGCAGGCAAGGAAGTGGTTAACTTGGGGTTCATTACAACAATTGTATAAATAGATGGCACAGGAAGTCTGGGGCCCTCAGAAGGAAGAGGAAGTGTTTTCCTTTCCTGAGCCAAGGCACAAGGAGGAACTAGGAATCTGGTCATCTGGTTGTATTGCTTAAGGCCAATCTTTTCTACCCCAAGAGCCTTAAAACAGGTATTTAAACCCATATATAGGCATTTCAGTTATAGTCAATAGGTTTTCAAAGTTATAAAATTTTTGCAATACCCACCAGCTCAAAGGGAAGCTGAAAATCAGGTCACTTCTGCTTTGGTGCGAAAGGCTGGCAAGAATTTTTTTCCTTTTAGATTTGAAAAAAAAATTCTTAGGCTTCCTGGCTTGGAAAAAAACCTTGTCTTCAGGACTGGCTGTTAGCTAGGAAGTCTAGGTGGCATTTTTGCATTTACTTCTGGCTCTCATATAGGTGAGCTTTTATAGTTCACTGAAGAGCTGAACCCAAGAGCTAAGAAATTCCTTGTAAATTATTTGTAAAAGCATTTTAAAGTGACCTCTTTTTGCTTCAGTTTTGTTTTGTTAGAAAATATTTCTGATTCTTACATCAAAACTTGTGCTAAGAAATTTTAGTAGCATTTCACAGCAATGGGATCATAGACAGGAATCACAGCTGGGAGAGACAGCTACTTCCCTAAATCCAAGCCACCTAGAAAGATTCTCAGTTTTGAATCCAACACCCTGTGCTGGAAAGGGGATGACAAGGAGGAATTTTAGGGAGAATGGCACAATGGAAGTGCAGTTGTAAACTCAAATAGTGTTGGAGGGAATGGAAGGTGAACAGTCCCCATTTCCTCTGAGATGAGAGATAATGAAAGCTTTCTTGTCTCATTCTGCATATGGTTGAGTTTCCTTATACTCAGAAATCAGTGTTAGGGGTTGGAAGAGACCTCAAGAGATCATCAAGGCCAACTCCCCTGCCAGATCAGGACCACCCAGTGTAGGTCACACAGGAACATCTCCAGGTGGGTTTTGAATGTTTCCAGAGAAGGAGACTCCACAACCTCACTGGGTTGTTCCAGAGATTTGTCACCCTCACAGTGAAAAAAACTTTCTTATGTTTACATGGAACCTCCTATGCTCCAGATTGCATCCATCACCCTTTGTCCTCTCATTGGTCATCACTGAGAAGAGCCTGACACTTTTGCTACAATGGCTTTTTATATTTAAGGCTTTGGGTGAAAACCATGGAAATCAGAGAGTTCTGGGAAAGAGGGCTTCAGAATTTCTGAAAGATTATTCATGGAAGGAAACAAGGAATTGCAATTTAACACCATTTTTGTATTCAATTTGTGTTCCTGGCTCAAAATCAGACATGAAAAAGAAAAAAAAGCCAAAAAACCAAACCCTAAGTTAAAAGAGGAAAAAATAAAGAAAATTTCTGTACTGTCTGTCCTGTAAAATCCCCTCTGTCCCTCAGGTGTAACTGAATGATACCATTACATGCTGCCTCTACCACAAGCTCCATTGCTTTGAGAATAACTTGAGAGACACTTCATGTGAATTACTGGCACAGCATCACAATTTCTTTTTATTGTGCACATAAAAAAACCCTGGGAACATTACACAATTTTCACTGTCTTGCACACCAGTGTGCACAGAGCACTTGTTAAAGATCAGCACCTGCTTCCTTGCTTGCAGGGTGTGCATGAACCACGAGTCCTCTTGCTGTGAGCTGGGAACAGGTCAGCTTGGCAAAGATGGGGACTGCTACCCCCACTGCTAACTTGGCAGCAGGGCACATCAGGGCTTCACATCCAGATTATCTGAGGCAGTGCCAATCTAGAGAAAAACCTGAATTCTCTCCCAATCCAAATCTTGCCAAAATGGCCACCTCACTGCTTCCTACCTGGAATGCTATGGAAAAGACTCGGGAAGCACGATGCCCATGCTCAGTTTCAAATGCTTGACACGTTCTAGTGTGGAATGTGAGCCCAATGTGAGCTAATCTTAAAAAGCTCCTATCTGTCATCCCTGCCACTTCTGATCTCTTCTGGCCCTGTAAGAGTTTTCCTCTACGTGATCCCACTCAGGCTTCATTCTGGCATCTCAAGATTGGTCATGTTCCCATGGCACAATTTGCAAATTAAGAGTCTATTGAAGAGAATGGAATATTGAAGGGAATAAAGTTTAGTTGGCTGCCAAATTTTCAACCCAAGTGCCTTGTTAAAATTCTTCAAGAAAAACACATTAGAAGTTCTGGAAGGTAAAGGATCTGTAGAAAGTCTTCTGAAGCTGCACCTACCACACAAGATAAAGACATAAGACATAACAATAAAGCACTCAAATCCTTAAGGACCCAATTTCACTCTGTTCTGACACTCTATAATTCACATTAAAAGTGTAATAATTGCCAAATATCTATATAATATACCTAGATAGCAGCCAGGCAACCAGGCAATTATAGAAAGTACCAGCACCATGTACTCACAGTAGTCCTATGCACTAAATAAACTACTCAAATTCTAGCTATCAAAAACAAAAAATCATCAACACAGCATATAATGATCCAGCTCATAGTACCAAGAGAAATCTCCTGAGCATCCAATCTCCCAGCATTTCTCTGTGTAACAATAAATGAGATTTACATCAACAATGAGCATACAACAGTACAGTTCCATGACAAACATGAGGGACTGGTGTTAAATTTAGCTACAGGGTGAAAGTCAGATGAGCTGGTGATGAATGAGCAAGGACTGCAGATCCATAGGGATCTCATGCAATCTTTTTAGCACTTCTGTAGTGTGTGGGTAGGATTCAAGTACAAGTTTGGGAGTACGCAACTTTTGAAATTTTATCACAAAGCTTGTGCTTTTTGGTTTTCCACTGAAAAGCTTCAGTGATTGGAGTCAAATGAAAATTTCCATTTTCGTTTCTCAAGAGAAATTGGTTGCAAGGCAACCACGGCAGCAGATGTTACAGCCATAATTTCTGAAGGCAGTTTGCAGAGGTCATAATTCTGATCTTGTCAGCGCACATTGCTGACAGCAATTGAGCTGGGGAAACTATTGCAGGTCACTGAAACTGGGAATTTCCTAGTGGAAATTCCCAAGGGCCCTTCAGCTTTTCCCTCTGTGAAGGCCAAAACTACATCCCCAGGCAACAATGTGAGGGGTTTGAGGTGCCACAAGAACTTTTCCCTGAGCCAGGCTAAGGTGTGGCTGTGCTGGCTCTGCCTGCATAGCTCAGAACACTCCTATGTGACTTCTGTGTGGGTTTCCTCTACCCTGTGCAGGCAGACCATGGAGCTTAACACCTCTCTGCCTTCCTTGTTTTCTCCTGTGCTGAATGGATTCAAGGTTAAACAGACACCAAGTACTAAATATGCATGAATTATGTGAAATAATCCTGTGGAGAAGAGAAGACATAAGATTAAGGAAGGTATAGAAGACACATAGCTGAAGCAAGGCAATGCAGGTAGAGGGTACATGTGAACCAGCTGCTTTCACCACTTTATACTGCATAATCTTCTGGCATTGCATAATTAAAAGCCATACAGTGATGCACAGATAAGGCTGAGCCCCTTAGGGTTACAATTTCCTGTCTTCAGCCTGCAAAACTTCTCAGGCTTTAAGCTACAGCAACTGCTCTCTATTTCTGTAAACACTAAGAGTGACCACACATTTTTCCCTTATTTCATTCATTTACTGCTTGAGAAAGACAAACCTTAACTATTGATTTAGTGGGAGAGTAAAGGAACTAGATGATCTCCAGAGGGTCCCTTCCAACTCTGGTGATTCTGTGATTAGAAGCTAACTGAACAGACACAGGATCCAGCCTTAAGGAGCACTGTCACTTAACAAAATGAACACCAAACCAAAAACCAAATTAAAAACACCCTTTAAACCTTCTTTTACATTCTCCCCTGAATTGCACCTCTGGAATAAACAGTACACACAGAGTCACAGATTTTTTTTTCAACTTTGGCCCCTAAAACCAGCCCCAAGGTTAGGCTTAAGGTTTTGCATGCTCAGGGATGTGCCATTCAGAGAAGAAAAACTCCTGACAAGGCTTAGATGGGGCTTTGGTGAGGGAGAGCTGGAGAGCCCTGGGATGGAACAGGAACCCACGGAGACTGTCAGAGAAGCAAGGGAAAAATTTTGTCAGAAGTTACAAACTAAAGACAGAAAGAAGTCTGCCAGCAGGGCAAAGCCTGAGAACAACCGAAAGCTGGGCTGTGACTGCAGCCTTGCAGAGAGACACAGAAGTGATGGAATCTGAGCTATCTTTGCTAAGGTCTGTTTCATTTCCCTAAACCATACTGTCACTCAAAATCAGCTTCTGCATGCTTTGCATGTAGGCATCAATCTTAAAACTAAAGGACTCTGGATTTCCTTTAAAACTTTAAAGAGAAATAGCTTCAACCACCAAAAAGGTAAATTTGAAAAGCATCAGTGGAGCAGACCTTGCTTACCTAGAACAGGTGCAACCAACACAATACTTTGAATATGTTGTTTTTTAGAGGTGACTGCATCTTTATAACAGCAACAAGCTGCAGTGCACACAGGCTCTACTGGTCCCAGGTCCAAGGAGCAGGATCTAACTTCTAACAAGGTATCAGATAAAATTCACCTTGTTGGCAAACCAAGATACATCTCTGGAGAATGAAAGACATCACCCTACCAGGAACGAGGGCAGAAGCAGTTTTGTTCAGAAGCTGATAGATGCCACAAGACTCACTGCAAACACACCCAAGAGCAGGTTTTTCCAAGCTTTGTTCCTGTCTTAAATGAACAGGACAAAAAGCTTCATCTATCACCAACAGTGTATCAGCTTCTCTTTCTTTGAGAAAACAATTCAAGACTTGTCTGCAAAATTGTACTTTTTTTTTCCTGTGACCCATCGTGCCTCAAAGCACAGAAGCAATAAAACACAGTGCTTCATTACCACACTGCTGAATAGGGAATAGTCTGCTCTCTCTCCTGAATATTTTAAATTCAGTTTAAAAAGCTGCATCAGCAGTTTTTCAAGGTATAAAATATAAAAAGGAATTTGATAATCAAATGGTTGAAACACTATGGGATTCATAATATTAAAGCTAGCACACATCAAATTACTGAAAAGCGAGACTATTTTTCAGTTGATAATGTTGGTTGCATAAGTTTTAATTTATTTTTCCTCATTAGCCAGAAGAGGTTTAGAATTTCAGGAAAATTTTCATTTTGCCACTCCTGGAGATGCTAAGGGATGTGTCCCCAAAGTGTCCGTCTCAATCAGGATTATACCTGTGGCATCTCAAGCACAGGCTAATCTGAAAAGTTCATTAAAAAAAAAAAACAACCAAAACCAACCCTGCTCATTCTCACTCCACGAGCAGAGGCTACAACCCCTCCCTTTAAAATGAGCCTGCAGAAAGGTTGGGGATGGAAAAGTCTGCAGGGGGGGTGAGGGCAGGGAAAGGACTTTCTCAAGAGCATTTGCTAGTGGAGAAAGTTTCTGTGCCATTAGAGGAGTGAGTAGGTGTGAGGTTAGAGGGGGTCAAAGCCTTTCCAAAGGATGAGGTGGTGAAACAATTGTTCTTCTAAAACAATAGCTGTTAAACTGGCTTTATCTTTTGAATCTTAAAGCACTTGGCAGTGCCTGGGAGTTGCTTTCGTAGGTCAGGATTGCTGATTTGCAACCTTCAGTTTTTTAAGAGTAATGAAGGTTTTATGATAGAACACATGATTTGAAGGCCAAGTGTAAAAGAAATAGATTACTTTCTTTGGCATTCCAGTCTGTGGAGTGAAGTTTTATCTGAAACCACATCCAGGTAACACACAAGGAGATTCACTGAGCATTAGCTTTCACATATTTGATTTAATTTTCTTGAAGCCCTAACCCCAAAATATTAATATCACTTTTACCTGATTTAAGCCATCTTCTCTGAATGGTTTTATATTTTTGTTTTGTTTTGGTTTGGGTTTTTTTGGTTTGGTTTGGTTTGATTTTTATGTTAGGAAACTGCAAACATTCTGGAAGGGTTCAAACTAGACAAAAGCTGGATATGGTTTGTTTGTATGAAGAATTTTGTATACTGAGAGAATGAGTAGCAGTAATGTGCATGTTTCAGGAAATAGCCAGTTCTCCTATTAAATGCTGCTTCTTTCAGTTTTTCAAAACCTGTGAAATGCATTATGTTTATTCCTAACTGAGATGCAACATCAGGGAAAAAAAACCCAAAACAAAAACAACAACAACAAATATTTTCCTTGTATAAAGAGATTTGTATAGTTTGCAGAAACATAAAGTGCACAGATTTTGCTAAGCCCTGACTACAGATTATTTTCAGTTCCACAAGAGTTTTAAAAACTGCTTAAAATCTACATACACTTATTATAGGCAATATTCAAAGCAGAATATATACAGAAATTATGCTTAATATAATTATGTGCTTGGATATACTAAAAATGTGTTCCCCAACCATGCTTCAAGATGTTGCCCCTGATTATTATTTGCTTGCCCACCGGTCACTTGTTTCTATCCAAGAAAAGCAATTACCCTAATTAAACCCAGCCCCCCAGTGCCAACAAAGCAACCCAAGCCCACCCTCTGTGGTAATAGTACCTTGGAGGGAGGAGGAAATCCTTACACAGCTGTCAGACAGAAGCTTTACCTTCTCTCCCACTGAAAGCAGCTCAAGTGCAATTTTTGAGGAGAAAGGTTTTGGTCAGATATAAATAGAATAGATCCCCAAAGTCCAAGGCAAATCACAAAATCCTTACCATGGAAAACCTGTTGCTGGCCACATGTTTCAGAGCAGCACAGCAACCTGGGATTACATTGCAGTGTCAAAGAGAGGGACAAAAACTTTGCATCTCTCTGCAAAGGTCACACAAAGGACTTGGTACTACATGTGCCACCACCAGACACTGCCTCTGACGTTGGTGTCAACAGTAGTGACACCAGGAATGCAGGAACTGACCTAAACTCAGCCTCTTATCAGATTGTGCTGGCAGGACTAGCAGCCCTGAGAGCAGGTTAGTGCTGGATGAAGCTTTTGCACTGAGCTCCACCCTGGAGGACTCATAAACAGGAGCCAGAGCAAATTCTGCTGAGGAGCAGGGACAGTCCTGCCAACCAGCTGACACCCACCTGCAGCCCCCTCCCTGTGCATCCTGCCCAGCCTGGCACAGAGGATTCTGATCTTTCTGGCATATTTAGCCAGCCTGTATACAGTCAGAATACAAATCTGGAGGTTTCCCCTCAAATGTGTTGCTAAAAGCAGGAAACCTTCCAGGCAGGATTAATGGGACCTCCTTTCTCCTTCAGGCCAATGCTGTTAGCCCACTGGTGATTGCAGTGGGGGTGTCACTGGTGACTGCAGTGGGGTGGCAGTGGTGGCAGTGACTCAGGGCTGCTGGCCTGCCTCTAGCTGTTCCTCCAGCACCCTGGGCTTCCTGTGCATTCAGCCACCTACCACACCAAAACCAAACTTACCAGAAAAAAAAAACAAAAAACCAAAAACAAACAAAAAAACCCAACAAACCACCAAACTAAATCTCTTAACAGTGCTGCCAGGGCACCCAGAACTTTCACTGAAGTCAGTCAGCCAAACCTACGATCCCTTGTAATAGGTAGTAAGTATAAATATCAGTAATTTTCACAAAGTCCTTGCAGCAATGGTGACTTTCAGCAGGAATGGAAGCACTGCTCCCTCTCACCAAAAGGATTATCTGGAACTGCAGGATTAACGTCTCCCACATTTTCCCAGGGAGCAGAGCACAAGCAGATGCTGTGGCTTCCTGTCAAGGAGCCCACAGCCAGGACAGCCCAGGAAGGTGAAGGGAAAAAAAACCCTAGGCAGTAACTCTAAAAACATTAATGTTTTCCATATTGCAATACAAGTGCTTATGTAGCATGAGAAGGCAGCAGCTTTTCACCGTTCCTTCTTACAGCAAGGTAATCCATAGACATTGACAAACCCTGGAGATGCTCAGTTTTGCTCAAAGAAAAGAAAGTTTATTTTAAAATAAAAGTAAGGGGGCTGGAGCATGTGCTATGCAAGGTACATTCATTCTCTTTTCCTCGTTAAATAAAAAAAAAATTTAAAAAAAGGTGTGTGAAAAGTTCAAAATTGCTTATCTGGACTTTTTCAAAAGGATGATACATTCTTTTCATATGAAATAAAATTTTTCTTGGCAACACTGCGATAAATACTGAAAAGCTCAAAGCTTCAAAAACATGCACCTCCCTTTCTGCTACCTGCAGGTGAACAGTTAATTTAACCATGCAAAAAATGACTGGAGTATCATTCTACTAGTGTTGGATGAGGCTGCAATTAAAAACCAGAAAATCTGCTCTCCAAGACTCAAGAAAATGTGAAGCAATTTGCAGCTTTAAAGGTGAAAAAACTCCACGGAGTGGCAGAGGAAGAGCTATCACATCAGAAGTGCTGTGTATGTAGCTGTGATACTGCACATCTTCTGAACCTGCTGTCATCATGAAAAATGCCTAACAGACAACAGCCCAGAGCTGGACAGGAAGACAAATTTGCTGGTTTCAGGAAGGAGCACTGTGCAGTCAAAAAAGATCACATTGCACATTAGGGCCCAAATTTATAACTAATACAGACTAACCTCAGTACTGATTTTTTTCTGTCTTTTTCTCCCCATTTTGTAGACCCAAAAATGAGAAATATCCACTGATTGCTGTATTAATTTAACACCTGGCCTGATCCAATTCCACAGGATTAACAGATTCTTTCCCTTTTGATGGGATTGTTTAAACAGTCACAGCTCCTTCCTGGGCAACAGCTGTTATACCCTTTCACAGGAGAACCATTCTTTTCAAAAATCAGATCTTGCAATACACATGAAAAAGTTTTTGTTTTATCCAAAAGTCAACAGACTAGCAATCAAAAAAAGTCTGGCATAGCTGAAATAATGTAGCAGGAATGGCAGCCAACAACACGAAACTGTTTTGCTCTGAGCCTCAATTACAACCCTCACCATATCTCCCTCTTCCCAAAAGCAGCCAGCCTCCTTCTTCTGCTTCTCCCACAGGATTGGAATAAAGCAGCAAACCTGGGAGGTTGTGTGTCTTCAAAACATGAAGTAACACCACACTTTAGTTAGCCTACTCCTGATAATCAACCTACAACTCCTGGCAAACAGAAGAAACGGGAGAAATCCCTCACACTCACAGCACAGATCCCAGGGGAATCTTACCAACCGGTTTGTGTGTGTTTCTAGTGATCCTATTTCCTTAGCAGATCTCGAAGATTTCAGAGGTTTCATTCAGAAAGATCCCATGGAGCTGAAATAATGCTGCTTGGGTCCAGCAGTAGTCCAATATCCCTCCCCAGCCAGGATGAGGATGTACTAATTTGCAAACAATACACCGCAGAATTCTCTATGGAGAACTGGAAGGCGAGGTGGTGGAGGGATGTGTGGTGGGGAAAGCCTGAGCTGAGGGATACAACTCAGCAGAGTCACACCTTCTGCTTGGTCCTAACCCTCCAGCCAGCACAAAAGGTGCCACTGCTACCACAGAGCAACACTGATTCCTTCTGGCTATGGAGCTCTGATCCAGAGACAAATGGCATGGTTGTGCCCAGGAAGAGGCCCTAGGATGGTATGAGCATTTCTGTGCTTGTTTTCTAGAAGCCAGAGCAGCTGACACACTCGTACCCCAGACACACTCAGAGCCACGGTTCCACAAGTTCCCTTCCTCACCCTGATGCCAGTGCAAGGAGCATCATCATCAGGGCTGGTTCCATCCTGGCTCTGCCACAGAGCTTGCTGTGGGTCTCAGACTCATTGTAGTCTCCCTGCCTGGCATGTCTGCCCCGAGAGCTACCTGGCCTCAGTAAGATCCCGCTCTCAGCAGCTGCTCTAAGTCCTGTGCATGATGATAAAGCATCATGTCACCTTCTGGACTTATTACCATAGTACATCATGACACCAGCACAATATGCCAAAATACATTCTTGAGGATGATAAGGCTGAGATGTATCCAGATGATAGGGGTAAAAATCAAGCATTGCCTATGTACAGGCTGTAGCATACAGCGTGGAACAGATCAGCTACCCACCAGCACTCTGCAGAGCTCCTCTGCAAAGCCTTGCCCCAATGCTCTGGGAAGATGGATGAGCTCTGGTGCCAGGCCCATAGCAACCCTCACAGACCCAGGTCAAGTCTGGCACAGTGTCCTGCAGCCAGTTCCTCCTCAGAAACAGAAGTGCTGGGGAAAGCGAGGCAGATACCCCAACAGCTCCAGGGATGGCAGCTGGAGCTGCTGAGGCCAGCTGGGACATGCACTGGTGCACAAGCCCTGGAGCACAGCACCAAGAGCCTGGAGTTGGTCTTGGTGAGCTGTGTTTGGGAAGAGCAGCAACCAGAGCAGGGCTCCTGAGGGCAGCTCAAGCCCCAACAAGGGGCTCTCAAGGAATTTTAGGCTGCATGTGTGAGCCCAGGACACACAATGCCACAATTTCTTATCAACAACCCACAGCTGAAAGAAAACCCACAGCCTCAACCATCCTTGTTAACCTGATCCCGACCATGCCTCCCTCACCACCTCAAGCTTCACAAGCTATATTGAGAAAACAAGGGTGAGAGGTGGCCACAGAAGGGAAGTGATTTGTTCAGGATCCTAAAGTAGAAATAAACAGGAAGTCTGAACTCCTGCCCACAATGTGGCACTTCCTGATCCTGAAACCACAACTGATTCACTTTCTCTGCGTGCAGGTAAATTGTGATGCCGTTTGGACTGAAAGGACCCCTGATGTATTGGGTTTCAGAGAAAAAAGGTATATTCCTTGGGCTGAGGTTCTTACTTGTAGAAAACACAGCAGTGCCACTAGTGAAGGCACGCATGTTGAGAGTGTGCCAATGGCCCCATAGAACAGCTAGAGACAAAAATCTCCCACAGCAGTGGACTGGAGACTTGGCACTGTGCGGCCGGGGGCATTAGCCATATATCGGCTATATCTACATATCCATATATCCCTTTTTTCTCTTGGTGGGTGGAACTATTTTTTGGAAAAAAAGCAGTGAGCAGTCCTAGAAGCATCTGGGTGGGATGGAACAGAATGTAGTGTGGCTTACCTGGACTAATTAGCTTATTTTCTTTATCAGGCAGAATTCGGTAGGTGTAAACACAGTTCCGGAACCTGGAACAGATCAGAGGAGATGTGGTTAGACCATTTCCAGAAGGGAATTACACTGTTGTCCCCTCCCCATGAGAAAAGGTACTGGAAGATCCCAAGATTCATGGATGAGGTTCCAGATGCAAGAGATTCAACTATTTCTCTTTGTTTCTTTTGCCTGAAGTCTGTGAACTAAAACCTGAAGTGTTCCTGGTCAGTGAGACACGTCTGCAAGATGTCACTGCAGAGAGTGATATCAGCATCAGCCTCACGAGTGAGTTACTCAACTCTTCTGGCTGGAAAGAAAGAAAACACCCAAATGGCTCTAGCTGTCAGTAGAGTGGGTGTCTCAGGAAGGAATGAAAATGCAAGCAATCCAAAAGACACAGGGCCAAAATCAGCAATGAATAAGTAAACTGAAGGGCCAGTATGTGCATTGACTCGTACTGGAAAAAAAAACCAAATAACAGATTTCAGCTAAATCACAGCAAGACAGGCTGCCTGCTAGCCACATCTCCATGTGAAAAATCCTAAACCACAGCCTAAATGAAACCCACTTCACTATCCTGGTGTGGATGCATACTGTACATGTGTAGATCAGCTGTAACAAACAATTTTTCCCAGCTAAATTCAATTAGTTTTGTATTTAAGGGAGGATGGAGGAGCCTTTCCCCGTGGAGGGCCCTCTCACTGCAGTTGAGACTCAGGAAAGCCTGAGCAGTGCAGTAACATTGGTAAGCATGACCTTCCTGAGCAGCTGCTGAGCTTTGTGGGGCTTGTCCAAAAGTGGTGACCAAAAAAATACTTCTTTATCTTCTTCCAAGTGAACAACAGATTGATCAAATCTTTTCAGTCATCTGCAAAGCACTCAGTGAAAGCACACAATATGGCTTGTAAGCCAGAAACTAATGCTGGTTTCAACCCCTTCTTCTCAAGGAAAACACTAGAAATCCATGCTCAGAGCTTCCTTGGCTGTAACAGAGACTCTGCATTACCTGTGGAATCTTCATGAAATGTGGCCTGAGGTCAGCCCTCAGCCAGGGAGATCAGGCAGATGAATAAAACATCCTCTGCTGTTGTGAGTCTGCTCATTCACAGGCCTTTCAGAAATCTCCCATGCAGGAGAGAGAGAGACATGGCCCAGGATTTTAGGCAGCCTTATAGGAAAGACACCCAAAGAGCAATTGGAAATGAAAAGACATTAATCATAAATTACAGCTGCGTTTTTCCAGGGTGCTTGAGGATTTCATTCATGTGTCCCACATGAACCTGTAACTTCTGATGGAATTAAAGCAAGGACAGAGAAGAATCAGAACTGCTCCCAGGGCTCAGAACCACTTCACTATGCAAGGCAAGACCATTTTGCAGGCTCTCATTCACACATCTGAGGAGCTGGTGCAGAGCTTGGAGTTGCAGACATGATCCCCAGCTGCTCTGGATTGCCCCAACACTGCTAATGTCACCAAACAAACGCCAGATGAGGACATGGTCTGAGGAAGGGTATGGGGTTTGCTTTTATCTGTCAGTGCAGTTCATCTTACACCATTTTCCTCCTGCTGATATGCAAACGGGGCTAAGCAGAACTGCTCCACTGGCTGATGAGAGAGAATTTGTGTGTGTGTCTAGATTATGAAACTGATAAATGAACCAGTTCAATGGCTCTTGTGTCACAAGAAGACCCCCTCCTTGTTACCCTCACAGGAGGTGCCCCATCTCACAGACCTTAGGAGGCTGCTGTCATTCAGAATACTTGTATAGATGTTTAAGTTGGGGACAGGGCAAGATCTGTGGAAGAGCAGGGAAAGAAAGATGTTGGGATAGACAGGAGCAAGGAGGAGCACTTCTAGGCACCTCAAAAGCAGGAATCCTCTTTATCAGTACCTTAATTTAGTGCATGCGGATGGCCCATTTCTGCCCTTAGGCTTTCTCTCCTCAGCATCCTGACTGTCAAGTTATGTGGTCCCAATTACTGTCACATTCCAGGTCCTCCCTAAAAATCAGGAGTTCAGCACTATCAAACCACTGTTCAGGCTGACTATGGGGAAGGGGATGCAGAATATAACACCAGCCCTGGCTTAAATGTGTCTCCAAGTATTTTGTCATCTCTCTGTCCTCTCAGCCAACCAGAGGAAAGGGGACAAGGCCTGTTTTCTCTTTCCTCTCCTGCTGGACATGTTTTTATGTGTAGATGATGATGTGCACATGGGGAACTCTTGGAAATCCTGGAGAGTACTGCAATGGCAGGCATGGTGCTGAGGGCCCCACCAGAGTGGCCAAACCCCGGAGGCTGGAAATGGTTCTCTCAAAGGTAGTGTTGTCTGTCCCTACAAAGCCACAACTAGCCTTTAAGGGTCTTCTCTAGAAGTGCTAAACCTGCAGCCATTCACACACCAACAGAAGATTCCCCTGGAAGAATGATCCCAGTTCAGGTGCAGCTGGCTGTGGAGCTGAAGCAGGCTCCATCTGAGTTCAGGCTCCAGGCATTCCACTCCAGGTAATTTAAAGAGCCCATTTTGTGCCACTAAAGTGGCAAACCAAATGATCCAGGCACAGGGAAAGGAGGAAGAGGAGGGAAGTGGCTTTGCTTCTTGACTTTTCTGGGGCAGTGTGGCCAGCAGAGCAAAGGACAGCAATGGAGGAGACATCCCCCACCTCTGCTGGGGGCTCAGCTGTCTGCTAAGGTGCTCTAAAGTTTCAAAAAGGAGAAGAGGCACTTCTACAAAGTCCTGTGAATACACTTCCTTTACTTGTCTATATTTATACAAACTCTGTCTTACTAAAGCCACCGTTCAGGAAAATCACTATTATTATTATATCATAGAATGAAGAAAGTGCTTTTGCTGTATTTTAACTGATCTGCCCAATAAATATTAGAGCTTTGTAGAATATGACACTTCCTTTTCATAGCAAATTTCATGGTAACTTGTTTTTCTTATCTATACACAGTTGACACTTTCTCACATTCAACCTAATTTTCTTTTTGTGAAAACCTTTTGCAGGCAGGCTTTCAGTTCCCCTCTTCACTCTTTGTCTCCAGCCTCTGTTTTTTAAACAGAAGCCACTTGAGGAGCTCAGACTTCAAACACCTTCCAGTCAGTAACCCAGCTGAAACTGATACATCTCTAAGGAAGCTTTCAGCTTCAGCAAGGCTGCCTATTTTGTCAAGATGACAGTGGGAGGGAGAGAGTTATTCACCACCTTTAACCCTTTCTCTTCACAAGTTGTAAACCAGCATAAGCCAAAGCTTGTTAGGTCCTTTGTCATCGGTTTCTTCCTCGAACTGTAATTAACACCACAGACCTGGCAGCTCTTGTCTGACCAGGATGGGTGCTCCCCGTTTCTTTAACAGAGCCATTCATGTTAGCCACCTCAGAATGGGTTTAAGAACTTTTGGCTCCGGGTTCAGAAAATCCTGGTCATGATATTGTTTCTGTTTCCTGATCCCACGTCTCTCAAGTCACAAAAGGCTTTCAAAGTTGGCTGCATAAACACTTACAGTGGAAAAACTTATGCAAATGCATGCTGGTAGATATTTTTGCAGTGCCTTCCCTTTCTATAATCCCCACCATCACTCGTAACAGTATTTTGTGTACACACTGGTCACAAGGCCAGTTGACCCCCGATGAAGGGGTCAGACTAAAACGCCCAATGGAAGCCACAGCAACAGTGAAACATTCCCTGGCTCACTGCTCAGGGCCCTCGGCGAGTGCACCACAACTGCCCCTCCATCCTCCTGCTTGTCCTGGCTGTCCATCTGCAACCTCCCTTCTTTCCCTGCTCCCTCTAGAAAGACAAAACTCTTCCTCTTCCTTCACCCACACCTTCCCGGGCAGGCACGGAAGGCCCGGCGCTTGGTGCTCGGTGCCTGCTCCCCGCCAGCCCTGCAGCCAGGCCCACAGGGCCCTGCCAGGCCCCGTGGCCCTGGCAAGCAGGTAGCCCAGAGGCACTGCCAAGCAGCAGCGCTTTCAGAAAGGAAGCACCACCGAGGAACCCACTTGTAATTTAATGTGGGATAAGGATGAAATAAGTTTTATGTCTCTGCTGCACAGTGGCAGCCAGGATGACCTGGCCAGGCAGCACAGGGTCCTGGGCAAGGAGCTGCTGTCTCACTTGATGCACAGCACGATGCCTCAGGCTTCACCCTCTGACTCCACTCTTCTCCTGCTTCCAGGAATGCCACTGTCCTCCGAACACCCCAGGCAAGGGCCTTGCTCTCAGGCCCCCAGCCCAGACCAGGGGGATCAGGGCTGCCAGTGCTCCTCTCCCAGTTTTCCACGTGAAATATTTACACTGTGAGCCACATCAGTGCTGGAGGTGGGATCACCACCGTGCCGGCTGTAGCACACACCTCCAGGAACTATTTCAAGCCTCCTTCTGAGCAGGACACAGCTCTGTACAAGCAGGTGGGTCAAACACACACTGAACCACAGGAAGAGAAGTGCCTAGGAGGGTACCACGCTCAGTGTTGAGCTGTGAAGTGTAAATGAAAAGCTGAAATCTGTACTTACAGCACGCAGAGTGCATACGCTGAAGCAATGGACTCGCTGGCCCGCACGAGGAAGCTGCCATCCTTGCCTACTTTGGAGAGCAGGTCTTCAGCTCTGGAGCGAGTGATGTTGCCGTGGTACCAGCACTGATCCATGGCTGGAGCTGGAGGAAAGCTGGATGCCACCGCAGGAGCTGCCAGGGCTGCCCGTGTGGCTGTGTAAGGCTGAGGCAGAGCAGCTCACCAGCTTCCTGTTTCAATAGCACCGAGAGGGAAAGGAAACTCGGCCGCGGACAACTTCCTCAACTCAAACAGCTCAGGGAGCCAGCGTGACATGGCCCTCCAGCCCCCGCTCTCCCTCTCTCAGCAGCAGCTGAAGTGACCAGCAAGCCACATTCCCTGCCTTGCCCTTCCCCTTAGGGGCCCAATGCACTGTATCAATAAGTCCCAGCTGGGGAGCCCTCCTGTTTCCCCACTGATCTGCCCCCCACACTTTGTTGGCCTGCCATTGCACTTCTGATCCCTTGCCAGAACCTTTGAGTTTCCATCCTTTCCCCGTCAGTCTGCCCTACCCACTACTGGTATCCGTGGTGAATAAATAAATCCCAGACTGATCAGTGTCCCCGACACACTGTCCTCCAGGATATTTAGCTCTGACTGCCCCATTCCTGCCTTCCTAGTCCACACATCTAGCCTAAGTGAGAGGAGGAGAACTTAAAGACATGTTTCCATGCCCAGAAGCAGTCTTGGAGGTTGTTTTGCTCTGGAAATTTGTGACCAGTGTTCCCTCTCTCAGCCACCGTAAGATTGATCCAAAGGCTTATTCCATTCTAAACCCCCTAAGGTGGGATGGAGAAAAACCATTTCTGGCAACCTGTGTCAGAGAACTGGGAGCTTTCACTTCCCTTTTCCTTGTCTGTACATCTGCTGCTGGTCTATGCTGTGTGGGGCACGTTTGCAGCAAGGCCATGGCTACCAGGGTGCTGTCTGTACAGAAAATCTATCTGCCTGTCCTGTACCTCCAGCTATGCTGCCTGTGATGTGTACACCCATGCTGAAACCATACCTGATGCCAGCAGCTGAGTTGGGGCTTTCCTTGGAACCCTGGGTTCAGAGGGAAGGTCTCCAGAAAGGCACAGACACTGCTGGCCCTGTGCAGTCCTCACCTCTGGAGGAAGAAGTGCTGGAACCATAGCACCTGGATCACACACAGCACTGCCCTGGTGCACGGCATTGGAAGGAGGGAGCATCCATCACCAGACTGGAAGAAACTGGAATTTGTGGGTACAGAGAGGGAGGGTGAACCAGTATAGCCCAGTACTCATCCCCAGTGCTCTTCCAGTCTTCCTGTATTAGCTCCTAGAGTTCTGATTCTTACTGTAGCTCCCTGGAGCCCAGTGGCAGCAGGAAGCAGAGCAGCACTAAATGCCAAACCACTGCTTGACCTCATGGTGCTCTCCATGCAATGGACCTACACATTGGTGCAGAGTAGACAGAGCTTCTGCACAACACAACCTATGCTGGAATCCATTGAATTTTTGCTCTTATCCCGCCCACCACCAGCACTGGCTTTTAGCAAGCTGCTGCCATTTCCTTCCAATATGTGAATCCCCTCTGCAGCCACACACAACCCCTTGACTTGGAGGCCTAAATGCAAGGATGGGATCCAAACAAGAGTGGTGGTCCCAGCAATGAGGCATACAGGGTGGTTTCTGCCCATAAGTCTTGGTCCCAAAAGAACACAGAGTTCAGCTCCAATGCAGCTTCCCAGTCTCCCATAGACAGCTCTGCCATCCCTAAGGGCCCACTGCCAGCGGCACCTAAGGAGGAAATGATGCCTGGTTTACTTCTCATAGTGCTTGGATGGGAACAACACCATGCAGGAGAAAGCCCCATACCTGCGTGGTCAGCATACAGGTGTGCATCTCCTGAGCTACCTGATTCCCAAAGGACAGGGGAAACTTCACAGACAAGGGGATGCTCTGCAGCAGATATTTACACCATCCATTTTCATTCCATTCGTGCCTGTGTTGGCGAAGGCTGGTGAGTAGATCTGAGGAAGAAGAGACTAGAAAACTTCTCCAGAGGGGAGCTAAAGTGTTTGCCATGCAGAGGGAGTGCAGAGATCAGCCTGCACCTCTTATATGCCTGCTGATAACTCCAAACATAGGCAGCACAGCCCAGAGGTTCCCATCAGGAACGCGATGTGCTTTGCGTAGTCTACACTGTCATCTCCCGGTCAGGCAAAGCACCATGTAAGAGCTACCCTTGTAAAACAAAAGAATAATAGCTACATCTGTCAGAAAATCCAACCCAGGCTCGCCAGAAGCTTTTAGATAACTGCAGCAGCAGTGTTTCATTTGAACTTACTTGAGAGACTGAGGCGACAAAGAACTGGGAGATGTTTTGCTGCTGGGTAAACAAAAGTTGCAGCCTTGGCAGTCTATGGACAAAATTAGTATTATTTTCCCCCATGTTCGGGGTTTTATTCCAAACTGTCTCTTAGACGTTGGTATAAAGACTTTATCTAAGGGGGGGTTTGCTACAGATGTCCGAGTAACATTGTACCAGTTGGCTGTGAATTCACCAGCACACCCAGATCCAGTGGATAAATACTGCCTGTAACATCATTCAGTCCACACTGTGGTCACCCAGCCCCCACCAGGCATCCAGCACTGCACCAGCACGGGCATGGCCAGTGTGGCAGATGACAAGTTCTCCGAGATGCATTTTCATGTCAAAAAATGAAAGTGTTTCTTTAGTACGCCCGACAAAAGGGTTAAGTCTCCAGGCCAGCAGTTAGCTTTGCTGAAGTCTAAAAATAACATTCTTTCATCAGGCACCAGTAACAGACTATTGGCCACAAAATGTATTTATACTCTGGCTTACATATAAAGAGCACTGGAGTTAACATCCACCAGGTCCTGGTGAGTTGAGCCACTCTGCTGCTCCAACCCAGCCTGTTAGTGACTTGCTGCTTGAGAAACACTGCAAATTTCAGGTATATTTCTGAAGGCTGGGAGATGTCCCTCAGTACCTGCAACCTCTGTGTGCCCTGAATCAAACAGTGAGGAAAATCAGGCCCACTTTTCCAATTGCTCCCAAAAGCTCTTAGTAATGAAAAGCAAGGGTGGAGACTCTGTGCAAGCAACAGATTCAGAGTCCCAGGCACTAATGGTGCAAAGGATCCCATAGGACCTGCTAGCAATCCTCAAAGGGCATGCATGCTGAGGGTGGTCTGGAAAGCAGGTATTTTTCTTCACCAATAGAGCAAAGAAACACATTTTCCTTGGAGCCATTCCTGATGTGCTCACACACAGAATATAGCACACAGCAAACCAGCACAGACTGGTTCATAAAACACACAATTTTGACCAGAAGCACGGGTAGAGCTTTCCTAGCTTCATCTGCTCTGACACATCTCCCGTGGTACCGATTCACTTCTGGTCACTCCCTGTGTCTAGTCACTGCATAACACCTCCTTTCAAACCACACTACAGCCCCAGAACAATCTCTCTCACTTTCAGAAACCTGCTGAAACCCACAAGCCCTCCTGTTCCAGCGTGCTGCTCCAGGTTTGGTCAAGTCCCCTTCCCCTAATGCAATTTTTGGGCCTTTGCAATTTCCTAGAAGCGGGTCGATGTAATTTGTTGGAAACACTGCCTTATTTTCCAACAAAATTGTGTCACCACAACAGCCAGGCTTCCAAGATGATGGGCTGACAGCAGTAAGAGCAGTTGCAGTGTAGCACATGGCTTAGCCCTTGTGTGGACCAGCCAGTCAATTTCCCCTCTCGACCATAAATTGGGAGCTCCCTCTGCAGACCTGTCCTGATCCTGCAGGTTCAAGACACTACTATTTCTACCACCTGCCCTGTCCCCCACCTTGGAGAGGGGTCCTGGTGCCGCTGCCCAGGGAGAGGGAGCTGCTAGATGGTTTGCTCACATCAAGAGCAGAAGCAGCTTCAAGGCAAGAGATCCAATACCAAGGTTGTGCTTGCTTTGAGCAGGCAATGATGGCAGCCAATGAGAAAGGCAAGAGGGGAGAACAGGCAATGGGACAAAAACCCAAATGCATAGTCACTGTTAGTATGTTTAATGGACTTTATCCATAGACGTCAAAAGCCAACACCAAACCAAGGGCATGGGAGAAGTACAAAAAAACCCCTTTTGCTAAAGGATGAGAAGTGACAGTGAAAAGGTGAGAATCAGCAGAAGCAAGAGGGACGTTGATAGAAAGGCTGGACACTCAGTGCTCTGCTGGAAAGGCTTGCTTCAAAGTGAACATCACAAAGATGATCTCTTCACACTGTTGGTGGGTCCCATATTCAAAGAGGCAGGAGAACAAGGGTGAGCCATCTGGCCCAACCCCCATGTACTGCAGATCTGAATAAGCACACAGGCCCTTGAAGAGGATGCTTGGTTCTGTCCAGTGCTTTGGATTCAAAGGGCTTTTGTTGAGGTAAATTCCTAAATCTTTTCGACCCTTCGGGTCTGTAGGGTGAGCGTAGAGTAACCAACTGTCTTGGCACCTGGCATCCATGGGAGGTGGGAAGGCAGTAACACTTCCATGACATCCAGAAGGAGGTTCTACCAGTGTTTCAACCCACTGGCCTCCCTCAAAGTCCACCCCATGGTTGTAGCTGACTGCCTGGATTCGGGCTCCCTTGCTGCTCCTGGCATTGCAGTAGAGGACCCTCCTGCCACAGGTGTGCACCTCTGCTACCTGGCATTCCACCGCACTCTCCTCCCCCACAAAGTTCCCCATCTCCCACGTTGTGCCGTGGTCAGAGCTGATGAAGCAGAAGGCGTGAGGAGTGGGGTGTTTCTCAGGGTCCAAGATGCGGTAGGCATAGGCAGGAATCACAAGGCTGCGGGCCTCGTTGAGCAACTGCAATCCGTGGCCTGGCCCCACAGCGAAAGTGGCCCAGTTCTTGTACTCCGTGCTGATGGTGTCATCAGTGACATCATGGGCAGCGCTCCAGGTGCGTCCTTGGTCCATGCTGGTGACGTAGCAGAGACGTACTAGGTTGATCTTTGTCCTGAGCTGATGTTGCTCAGAGATCTTTCCTGGGACAGCTATGAAGAACAGGATCAGTTTCCCTGAGACCTCATCAAAAACAGGACAGGGGTTCATGGATCGGTGGCCTTTCAGCTGTGCACTGGCAATGGTCTCCATGCTGTGCCACTGCCCAGGGCCGCATGAAGGGAGACAAGAATGAAAATTCAGTGTTACAAACAGATCTACCTGACAGTGCAAGGACGCCCGGATGAAAGTTACAGAAAAGCATGAGAGAACAGAGGAGATGCAAGTCAGTGGACACAGCAAGAAGTGGGAGGACAATACACTGACAGCACCGAACCTAAATGAAAATTATTTGGATGACACAATGTGCCTGCATGCCATCAAAGAGGTGAGTTATGTCCTATTTTATTACTCCTCACTGAGAAGCTGGTAGCTCTGTCTCTCAGAGCAGCTGGATGACACTCTTTTAAAAAACAGCAGCTGAATTTTCAGCAATTCTCACAAATAAGACACACAGACATGCCCAGAAGTCCAAGTGTGGGGGTATGGACACTGTGCTGTGCAAGTGCTTCTTAGGAAGCCCCTAGCAAACCGAGTCCTTTTCCAGTGTCCTGGATGCTGACACATCCTTTCCATCCAGATTTCTATCCCACCTGGCTGCACGTCCGTACACACTCTGCTCTGGAAATCTGAACCCTAAATCGTGTGATAGAAGCAGTAGCAGAGCAGGTAGAGCTGCCCTCCAAGTCCCATCTCTCTTTAAATAAATGGAACATAACACAATCACCTCTCTAAAACTAACATTGCAATTAGAAAATTATTCCTACACCATGTTGTTGGCTTAGTAAAAGAAGCAATATTTTTGAGGAAGATTATTCTAATTAGCTTTGCTACCCTGACTTGCTCATCACTGGTTTTGGTCATGTCTTATATTTGTGTATTCAACCAGAGTTAACTTTTGGGGAATATTTAATATTTCCATTCAAAGGAACTCTAGCACGTGAACACAAATATTCAGGTTTATGATGAATTTAACTGAATTACAGGGGGTTACAAGAGGTATTACCTGAATAGTGTGGCACTGCAGGTGTGCCCAGGAGCTGCTTCTGCTAGGCAGACTGCAGTTCTTAGGAATCTATGATCTAAGACAACCAGTCACCAATAAAGGATGATTTACACCAATACAATGATTTTTTTTGTGTATTTTTTGGGTGGTGGGTTTTTGTTTTGTGTTTTTTTTTTTAGGAGAAAGAGAGAGGAGAAAGAGAGAGGAGAAAGAGAGAGGAGAAAGAGAGAGGAGAAAGAGAGAGGAGAAAGAGAGAGGAGAAAGAGAGAGGAGAAAGAGAAAAAACCCAAACACATGTAATAAAGATGTAATAAACTGTAAGGAAAGAGAAACCCTGTGAGTCTCCTTTGGGGCTGGGTAGCAGTGCAGGAGCAGTCTGTCCCCTCTCCTCCCTGCAGCAGTACCTGGAGGTGGTGGGTGGTGGGGTGGTAGACACCTCTGCGCAGGGCGATGAGCTTGGCGTGTTCATCCACCAAATCCTCCCGCTCCTCAGCGAAGGCCAGGATGATGCCAAAGCGTGGCAGGTACAGCAGGGCTGGGATCCGATAGCTCCAGGTACCGTTCTGGAACAAGGTCTCTTGCTTGAGGACAGGAAATGAAGCCATGGTGCTAAGGGGAAGAAGAGCAAACGCATTGCCTTCTGACTCACCCTGCCAAATGTGATGCCTGATTTCATTGCTTTTTGCCCTCCCTGTTCAGTGGAACCTGTCCTGCACTCAAACAGCATTTCTACTACTTTCAGCTTTGTCTTTTTCTTGTGCTTTCCCAAAGAAAGCCCCCATCTTCCATACTAGCTGGCAAGGCGTGGCAGACTTATCTCAGGAACGGTCCAGTTGGGGAAGCTGTTGCCATGTAACTAGTCTGTGCTATCCCCCAGGTAGTCTCTCTTCTCTCCTCAGAACCACTCAGCCCTCTGTCCTCTTGCATCGGCCTCTCCTGTGATCTCATTATCCTGTTAAAGAACAACTGGCCTGGAGGAACTGTGTCTGAGCAGAGGGGAAAAGAGGGAAAAAAAAGAAAAATAAGATGTAATAAAAAGGAAATAAAAAAGGGAGAAAGGAGAGGAGGAAAATAAGATGTAATAAAGAAAGAGGGGAAGAGGGGGGCAAGAGGGGGGCAAGAGGGGGCAAGAGGGGGCAAGAGGGGGGGAAGAGGGGGGAAGAGGGGGGGAAGAGGGGGGGAAGAGGGGGGGAAGAGGGGGGGAAGAGGGGGGAAGAGGGGGGGAAGAGGGGGGAAGAGGGGGGGAAGAGGGGGGGAAGAGGGGGGGAAGAGGGGGGGGAAGAGGGGGGGAAGAGGGGGGGAAGAGGGGAGGAAGAGGGGAGGAAGAGGGAGGAAGAGGGGAGGAAGAGGGAGGAAGAGGGGAGGAAGAGGGGAGGAAGAGGGGAGGAAGAGGGAGGAAGAGGGAGGAAGAGGGGAGGAAGAGGGGAGGAAGAGGGGAGGAAGAGGGGGAAGAGGGGGGAAGAGGGAGGAAGAGGGGAGGAAGAGGGGAGGAAGAGGGGAGGAAGAGGGGAGGAAGAGGGGGGAAGAGGGGGGAAGAGGGGGGGGAAGAGGGGGGGAAGAGGGGGGAAGAGGGGGGGAAGAGGGGGGGAAGAACAAGTTGGGGAACAAAAAAGAAAGGATCTTTGACACGATGCACCAGAAACCAAAGGCCTGAATACCCTCTGCGCAGCAGAGGTTGTTTTGTGAAGAAAAAAGTAACTAAAAACATATACCAAGCCTTAGATCTCTGACGCATTGAGTGGGTAGGCTGGCAGGGAGAAGATGACAATACATTATGAGTAAGAAATTCAAATGCCTCCTACCTCAGCTGAGGCAAGACTTGCTGCGCTCTTGCTTGAGGATTCTCCTCTTTCCCTAAATCTTGGAAAGCCCTGGAGTGGCTACTGGTCATGTGTCAGACCTTTCTGCTTCTGAGGGCTGGCTTGATAATTCAGGAGCAGATGGAGGCAAAATGAAGGTTGCTTCTGCAGCTCCAGCCTGCACGTACCTACCTAAAGAATAATTTCCAGTCTTCCAGATTGCAGAAGAAAAAAATATAGTAGCCAGCATAACTAACATAGACTTGGATTTTGGGGTGGGTTTTTTTTGGTGGTGTTTTGTGTTTTTTTGTTTTTACAGTGCTGATTGCTGAGTGAGGCCAGCACAGATAAACTAAGTTCATGCTCCTCAGACAGGACCATGTTTTATCCAGCTCTCGCTAGGCACCCAGTGTGCAAATATTCCTTTCCTTTCCCTTCCAGATGCTATAAACATCAGGGAGGGCTTTGGATTGGCAGCACTCTTCAGAAGGGTCTGAGCTGCCCTGTGTTAGCTCCAGCCAGCTCTGCAGACCCCCCAGCAAGCCACAGCCCCACTGCCACTCACCTGCAAAGCCACTGGAGATACAACTGGAGGGCAGCTGCTCACTTCTCCCTGACCCTGGCAATGCCACAGCCCCAGAACAGGCAGCAGCAGTATCACTGCTACCCCCAAATGTTACCAGAATTTGATGGCAGCTACCCATGCAGCAACATGAAGGGAAGAGGAAGACATTCCCAGAACAAATAACCATGCTGTTCACTACTCACCAGCATGGCTCCAGCTATTTATATAGCCAAGAGAGGCAGCTGGGCTCTCGTGGCTCCTGAAACAGAAGCTTGGTAGAGTGCTTCCAGACTATTTAAAGGGAGATTATTTCCAGGGAGATTAGTCAGCCTGCCTGGTGCAGCACAGGGTCCCTGGCATTCCTGCTCACAGTGTCAGTCTGATATTGCAACCCTGTGGTGGGGCAAGGGCAAGAAGGACACCAAAAAAAAAGAGAAAACAAACAAACAAGCAAACAACAGGAAAAAAAACTAACAAAAAACCCAAACAAACCAGCCAACACCCCCTTCCCACCCAAAAAAAGAAGGAAAAAACCAGAAAGAGAGAGGTCTCTGCTGCCCCACAAAGCCAATAATGCGAAGTCAAGAGACCAGAATGACAGGAAGCTGTGCTGCAGCCCACAGGACCCAAGTCCATCCCATAGGATCCCACCACCTGCAGACACCTCTACCCACACTCAGCCCCTCTGCATGATGCCGGGTGTGGGCCTCACAACGCTCTCCTTTTCCTCTTGCTGCCACACAAGGATTGAGGGAGGGTGGGATGGTAAAAGGCTGGGAAAGGCTGCCAGAGAAACAAGCCTGAGATTCCTGGACACAGCACCCGCAACCAGGACTGAGGAGAACACCAGAACCAAGTGATTCTTGAAGCTCCTCAGTGAGGGTGTGTGTCCACACACAGGTCTGTGGGTTTGCACACGTATTCCCTACAGGCACTAGGTGGGCAGCATGTCTGTGTGCACACATATGCACGTACACACGAGGTATCCATCTGCAGAAAACCTTTCTGAAACACACTTAAAGCCAGCATCCAGCTTTTCCTATTTCCTCCCTCGTGGATCCTCAAGCAGCTATTGAGTCACAACAGTTGGAGCTTCACAAAGAATGGAACATGAAGAATCTTTAAATCAGCTTAAAGTTATTCATGTGTGTGTGTATATATATATATATATACATATATAAAATAGTGCTGCTTTAGTTATTTCCCCAGGCAACTGAAAGGAATTGATTTTTCTCTTGACCTCTACCCAAAAGGAACAACACTACCTACACTCCCCTGAATACAATAGAAGTAAAGTCAGCAAATCATAGAATCATAAAAAAATTTGGGTTGGAAGGGACCTCTCAAGGTCACCCAGCCCAACCCCCCTGCAGTAAGCAGGGACACCCTCAACTAGATCAGGTTGCTCAGACCCTGCTCAAGCCTCACCTTGAATATCTCCAAGGATGAGGCCTCAACCACCTCTCTGGGCAACCTGCACCATTTTTTCTCTACCAAACCATCAATGGGATAGCCACATGCTGAGTATTCAAAAGCACCCAAGCACTGCAGGAATTCAAATCACCCACATGAGTCCCCCAAAGATTAAACTGCCAGGGGATGCATGTGTCCATGCTGCTGCCCTGCTCCTGAGCCCTGCTGAAACAGCACTGCAAGGAAGGAGAAGGTGGCAGTGCTGCAGCCAACGTGAGCTGAGCTACAAACTAAACAGTTTGTAGACCATGGCAATAGCTTTTGAAAGACCATGAGCTAAGACTGAAAATAGGCAAACTTCTGGGAGCAGAGAGGCCTGAAACAGAAAAAGCTGAGGAACAGGAGTTGATGGGCTATTTTTTTTCCCAGGAGAAAAGGAGGTAGGTGGTAACCTCTGTCCAGAGGACAGAGATGTTAGTGAGGAGAAGAGAAGTTTATCATGTAGCCATGAAGTGAGTAATTCCTTCTACATTCTAATATTGACTGGAATTTTGAACTTATTTCCCAGGCTTATGCTGGAGAAGCATCCTGCTCAGAGAGACTGAAGTTCACCTGCAGTTCCACTCCGGAGCACCAGGGAAGCTGCTGCACCAAGATCCAGAGAGAACTGGGTGGACTGGGAAGAAGACAGGCACAGTGAAAACATGTATGAGAAAGAGGGAGTTAAACTGGAGGAAACCATTACTCATAGTTTGCAAGTTATAGAGCTGTAATGATTTCCAAAACAGAGATTGTTTCCAGCACACCAGACGAGTCAAAAGCAGTAACAGCTTTCAACAAGCTGTAGTAAGGGATAGATCCTGGTAGACACTAGGAGAGGGTACTTGTTCCTTCCACTTCTGCCCTCAAGGCAGCTCTCATGGACTCCTCTACAAAGCAGGATGAGCCCTTGCATGTTTATTTGTTTTAAATCTCTCGAAGGGAAGTGACTAAAAAGGATAACACTTCCACTGGCCTCCACTTCTGTAAAAACCTGTCCTTAACATGTTGAGATCCCAGCTGAAATGACAGGGTGTCATTCAAAACAACCCAGCAGAAATGAGGTAAGCTGCTGAACTCTACCCCTTGGTCCCCATCAGAATGCTCTGTGCAGCAGGCAGCTTGTCCTTGAATGTATTCAGAAAGATCCCAAACCAAGCCATTCGGGAGGGCTTAGGGGAGGAAAACAAGCAAACAAACAAATAACCTGAGAGATTCATAGACAAAACCCAACTAAATCCTGCTTTTCAAGGCAAGAACGAGAATCCAGGTCTGGTTGTTCTACACCCAACATCAGACCTGGACTTCACAGGTTTTTCCAAACTTAGAGAAGTCAGGTAAGCACTATACTGAAATGCATTTCTTGTTTCACTTCAAGAAAATAAGATGTTTCCATTGCTATACTGCATGCAGGGGGAAGATGAGGAGTCACATTCCAGCTGAGTAGGGCTAGGAAATAGGAGACCCAGTTTGCTTCTAGAGTGCTGGGCTAACCAGCTCCAAGTTAACCAGCACAACTGTGCCCATCTCTGCCAAAGCCCAGCTCCAGAGCACCTCATCTCCAGCCATCTGATGTCCCCAGATCAGCTCCTACACTAAATCTAGGCTGCTGGACTTCCCGATGATCCAGGCAGTATGTCTTTATTAAGTCCCATAAATGTTTTAAGTCAGAGAGTTACCAACCAGACCTGTCAAGCAGTAAACTTTGAACAAACTAAACCACTCAGAATTCAAAACTGAAAAGGCACAAAACTGAAATTACTGTAAATCCAACAGCCAATTGCATTAAACTGTTTAACCATACTAGAAACAGAAAGTTTTCTTGTGGTAAGAACTTTGTACCACTCACAAGGGGATTCTCAGCCTCCCCAGTACATGTTTTCCTAACCAATCAACCTAAGTTCTTCTTTTAAAATGTGGCTTAGCTTGGCAGTAGCTCCAGTGCCTTAAAGCATAGGTTTTCTTAGCACCGGAGAGGAATTACATGAAGCAGCAATATTTTTCTTAGCATATGTTTGGTGGAGGAACACGCAAACTGCACTCTCCCTTGAACCTACAAAACACTGCATTAACCTTGTTTTGTGTCTGTTACAATTTAAAAAAAAATATTTTAAAAAATAAACAAGAGGGGAAAATAAATAAATAAATAAATACCTCTTTCACTCTGTATCTCCTGGAAGTCAGGTCACAGGGGGAAAAAAAAGAAAAAAGCCCAACCAACCAAAACAAACAAACAAACAAGCAAACAAAACCAAACCAAGAAGCTCTGCTATTGGATTAGATAAAAGGGAGGCTCACCACAGGTTCACCAACTAGCTGCCAACCTGCCAAATTGTTTGTATTGGCAACAAAGTCAGCTGTCTCGGATCCCCACGAAAAGCCAGGGACTAGCATGTATACACAAGCTGACATTTAAATAGCAAACCTGTTTTGCATAGGAGGGGAGGTTCCACGTGAGCCAGACAAGTGCTAGGGAAATGCTCTTCCATTATAATAGTAATTAGCTAGCATATTTCCACCTGCATGGATCAGCAGCACTGTGGAGCAGCACATGTTAGTAATGGTTGTGCCATTCAGCTTTCTGACTTTTTCTTGGTCCTCTTGTGCTAAGGAGAGGAAAGCTTCTCTGGTCCCAGCACGAGGACTTCATTGCTTCCTCTCACAGTGCCCTTGAGCTCTGGGAAGGTTGGCCAAGAGAAGCCAGACCATGGTTAAAGCCAGCAAGTGAGGGTTCTGCCATCACCTGACGTGCTCCTCTGCTGGCTCCACACACCTCAGTTCTTGATGTTTTGTTTCTGGATGAAGAAATAGGTTAATGCAGGAGTCCCCAGGCTGTGGTACAGGAATAACATGCTGGGGCAGGCAGAGGGGAGGGATGGGCCAAACCGTTCCAGCAGTCAAGGAACTACTGGGGAAGAGTCAGGCAGGGAACTGAAGATAAGCCTTGGCTCCTGTCTGAGGAACAAGAGGAGGGCACCAGTCCCTCCAGCTGTGTCCTGCCTGGCTGAGGGGAGTGCCCAAGCAAGTGATTTCACCACTACCTTGTGTTACTGATCCATGTTGCTGCTCTCACGGGTGACCTTCCTTACTCCAGTCCTTGCTGGTGTTCTTGCTTTCCAAGCTTCTCTATGGTGTTTCCTTTGTTGCCATTGATGCTTCTCACCTTTGAAGTGATCTGAAAAAATTTAACATAACAGTTAGGCAAAGAGATCTTTCCAGTGGCGAAAAAGGAGAGGGGAAAAGTCTCCTCATTTGATGGCACTTGAGGTTGATCTGTGCAAGCAAAACAGGGAGTTTCAAGGTCTGGATTTACAATCCCTCAACCAGCCAAGCCAATTAATGTGATGCTTCTGTGTTACTATCTTTCCTCTCTCTTAAGCAACCCTGTATCCCTTTCTGTGCCAGGCCTGAGGCTTATCTTACCTTGGACATCCATCAGAGGATCCCAGCCTGGCAGAAAACACTAATCCAGGAAAAAAAAAAAAAAGGGGGAGGTGTGGGTGTGGAGCTGTGTTCTGCTAGGTCACTGTCCTGGGCTGTGTCAGCAGGAGTCAAACAAGCAGTAAGGAGAGGAGCAGGCTCACTCCTCTGCCTGGCACCTGGCCACTAGCTCCAATTAGCCCGGTGGTAAAACCACACCCCATGTTTACCAACCCCAGCAACTGCGCAAACCAAGGGCGGCCTCAGCCCAGGCATCATGAGAAGCCTGAGGGCATCTGTATCACACTGGAATCAACCAAATCAGGTCAAGGAAGAGTCCCTCCAGAGACAATGGCATCGATATCCACCTGGTAGAAACTTTTAACAGTGGCTCCTGGAGCAAATCCAGAATCCAGTGAAACAGAAATCACTCTGGGAGAGAGACATGTGGAAGAGGCTGCCATGGTGCAGTCTGCCAGGCAGCCAGACATGACTGATGGCTTTGTGGATTTCTTCACCCTTTCCTCTGCTCCCGGGCTAGCAGCAGTATTACTCAGGGGGTGTTCTGAGTCACACACTTGGCTTCTGCAGCCAAACAACCTCTAAACCTCGTTGATTTAACAGAAATTACCTTGCCCAGCTGCAGCTGAAAACAGGTTGTCCATCTGAAGAAACTGATGAAGAAATGGGTTAAGTTTGAGAGAACTGGGGCTGTTGAGTCTTGAGAAAAGAAGGCTGAGGTGGGATCTTCTGAATGTCTGTAAATATCTGGGGAGTGGGTGTCAAGAGGAAGAGGCCAAGATCTTTTCAGCGGTGCCCAGTAACAGTACAAGGAATAATGGGTTGAAACTAGAACATAGGAAGTTCCACCTCAACGTGAGAAGACTTCTTGCCTGTGAGGGAGCCCTGGTCCAGGCTGCCCAGAGAGGTTGTGGAGTCTCCTTCTCTGCAGCCTTTCCAAACCCACCTGGATGTGTTCCTGCTGTTCCTGCCCTGGGTGATCCTGGTCTGGCAGGGGGGTTGGACTGGATGATCTCTAGAGGTCCCTTCCAACTCCTGACACTCTGTGATTCTATGATCTTTTCTTGAAATGGGAAATGTGGAATGAAATGTGGCTTGTGGCACTGGCAGTGGGTCCCTGCTCCAATCTGGCAGCTTGCACGTGGCTGAGTGGTTACAAAACCTAAGTGTCAGCATCAAAAGCGGCTGTCTCAGTACAGACATGCTGGGTTTGATCCTCCTGCCCTCCTGGTGCTGTAAATCAAAACCAGTGTTGTAGCAGGAGGAGCCTTTCTTCTTGCTTCTGAGGCTCCTTGAGCTGCTGGCCTCTCCATTGCCTCACACAAGAGTGAGCTTCCTCTGTGGGTGTGTGTCCCCCCTTTATTGGCCCCCTGGTCTTGCTCATGCCCAATAGGGGGCCTGTCCTAACCAGGCACAGGTGGACTCACACCCACTCTTTGGTAACTCGAGGCACCTGGTTTATCTTGTTTCTCTACACAGTGTCACTGATGAAATTTAAAATGGGTACAGGTCTGAGAAGAATCAAACTCTTCACTTCTATTGTTCCACACTTATTTCATTGCCCTTGACTGTTGCAATGAAAGCGTTTTTAAAAAGGTTAAAAAATGCAAATGGGGTGTGTGGGTGCCTTAATAAGAGGATATAAAAATAATGCAGAAGATAATATAACGACAGAATAGTGAACAATGGAGCATTTGCGTTTGGAGGACCATGTTCAGTTTCGGTGCCACTGCTTAGGTATGATACAGCAAGAGCTGCAAATGAAGGCACAGAAAAAGAATTCAGCAGCTAATACTCCTGAGTATCTGTGAAGTCAGTAGGAAAACAAGAGTGGTTATATTTGATGAGTGATAGCCAGTCCATTAAAAATTATCAGTGTATATTTCCCCTGCAAAATGTGCAAACACGAATCCACTGATTCTTTATGCTGGTGAGAGGTAAGCCCTGCTCAGGTAATTCAGTATTTTTGCTATGCTGTACAGTGTGGCAGCTGTCACCAGGCAGCTAGAATTAAAATCAAGAGTTCTTCTGCAGAGTCAGGCCATGTAAGAGGGCAATTACATGAGGTTTTGCAAAATTTTTCAGTTGAAACACTATGGGCTGCTCTCCAGACTCTAGGGAATATGGCATCATTTGTGCTGAACATAAATCCTATAGACCTGGGGTCTGGCTGGAAGTCTGCTCTGTCAGAGGGACAAAAAAAGCAAACTAAGCCAAACCAAGAAAAAGCCAAAAAAATAGAGTGTTATATGCAAATGCTAATTGCACAACTCTTTGGGAAACAGGGTTCACTGCACGAGGAAATATCTGCCATTTTCTTTTAATTCCAGTTCTGGAATTAAAATTAATTTAATTTGAGTTAAATTAATGTGTGCTACCTCAGTTCACACATTCAAGCCCAGCACCTCTCTGTCCTTACCAGCTGCAGCAGCAGGCAGGAGGAGCAGGTACTCTTTGGTTCAGACCCTTTTACACTCCCTTGACTCCACTTAAATTCCCTTTTTTGTGCCATCAGGAGGAGTAAGCAAAGAATCTTGCTGCCAGTTTCCCAGTAAATAATACTGGTCTTTTGCAACTGATTTCCTCTCCTCATGGAACGAACTGGGCAAAAATAAAAACTAAAAAGACTCTCTCAATCCAAAGGGCAACAATATCACCCCTAGCAGACCTGCAAGCTGCCTGCCACTCCTGGGTGAGCTGTGGTTTTGTCACGGGGAAGCTTCCTTCCTCTGGGAGAGGCAACACCCAGTAAACACCCTGCCTGGGATACAGAAGTCATCATTTTTCCATTTACTTTGCCATCTGGAACAGAAAAAAGCATAAAATAAATGTACTTTATTTTTTTGTAACTAAATGAACAGTGCAATCTATAGGAAGAAAAAGAGATGTGGTGAGATTTACATACAAAGAAATAAGGGATTGAAGAAGCAAGATTTATTTAGCCCTCAAAAGAGTAACAGTGGGAAGGAGTCACTGGAGCAATGTAATGACTGGAAAATGCAATAAAACTGGAGTCTCTTGCTTCCTTCCCTCTGCCAGCTCCAGAGATACTCAGATAAGCAAGGCTGTAGCCCAGCTAGCTGGATTCACCCTGGAGCAGCACAAATTCCAATGCATCCCTTGTTCCCCTGTCCTGCTCGCTCACAGACCAGAGGTGCAGAGGGCTGATGGTGATCTTGATTAATCATTACAGGATTAATTGCTTACAACTCTCCATGCCCAGGCCAGGCCTCTGCCGATGTAAAGGGACACTGGCAATGGTGACTATGGAGCTGGGATTACCAAAGCTTTACTCAGTAAGCAGAGAAGGCTGGACATACAGATACATTTTTAAAGGAAATAGGGTAATGTTTTTGCCAGTTAAAATATTCTGAGAAGACACTTGTCAAGTTCAGTGAACTTTGAAAAGAAAAAAAGGAAAGACCAGCATCAACTTCAGCAGGTGATAAGATGCTGTTTGCAAGGGCCAAACTACAGGCTTCAAAATACCAAATGAGTTATCCACGAATGAGAGAGAAAACTTCTCACCTAAAAATAGTAGTGCACAGGTATCTACAGGAGTTCCAAGCTTGTGGTCTTCCTTTGAAACCTTGGGCCCAAAGCTGCCTGCAGAAAAGGGATGTTCAGATAACAGCAAGTGAGCCCAGCAGAGAGAACAGCAAATGTAAGGGCAAATTGAAAAAGAAATCAAAGTATTTAAGAGGCAAAAATTAGAACAGGCATTTGGACGAGCAGATACAAAAAGCCTCCAACTAAAATCAGGCTGGCTCTGCTATATCAGCCCCAGTGCCCAGGTATGTGTACACATGTGAAACTAAATAAAAGGCAACCTAAAAATACTCCAAAGCATTTAGTTCTTTTCATCTCCAATGGCTGTAAATAATGCAAAGCATGGGCAGTTTCTCAGCCAGTGGGCCTGAAAAGTGGAAGCCAATACCATTCACTCTTTCCACTTATTTGCGTCTGCAGATCTGGAGTGAAGTTTTGCCCAGTTGTTAAAGATTTATGCAGGAGGTTTAACAATGCCCTGTCATTACGCCTTTGGCACATGCAGTGCAAAGGACATTCAGGGCATGTTTGTACTAACTTATCTGGGTGAAGGGAAAGCTGTGCCTTAAAATTATGTTTGCTGTGACTCCAGAGCAAACAGAGCAAACAAAGTCTGAGGGAAACTTCACTCTCAAGTAGAACTGACAGAAGGTACAAGGACTGGAGGGCAGGGATCTTCTGTAAGACATACCTGCCTCAGGATTCCCAATTGAACTGCAAATCTCTAACAACTTGTAGGAGTTTAGCCCAGACTTGTTGGACATACCTCATCCTGATGGCAAATGAGAGACTGGTTCAGCTCCAGACTGTCAGGTGAGTAAAATCCTATTCTGGGGGGATGCTAAAAGAGGAATGGTCTGAGGAAGAAACCTCAGGCCACAAACAAAGGGCTCAGTGCCTGAGGAAGAGTCTACTTTGCTCTACAGGCAAGGTCGTGGGCAACCCAGAGTCAGCACAGTTGGGACACTTGAAATACTGGGTGACAGAGAGGAGGGACACTGCTGGCACAGCCTGACAGGCATGAAAGCCTCTGCAGAAGGAAGCCCAATAAGAAAGGAGACCCAGCCTGCACAGCAGAGGCATTAATGTTACCAACCCAACAGCAAACATCCCCCCAGCCAACCAACCAAGTGACCAACCAAGCTGTGTGTTTTTTTCCAGGGGCAGGACAAGTGGTGATTTTTTCCTGGCAAATGTTTATGTGTGAGCTAGGTTTAAAAATTATACATATAAATAAAATAAGGAGAGGAAATATGAAAACCAGCCTGTTCTCCTCCTAACTCCGGGCTGATCCTTCCCCTTAGCTGATCCTTCATTTCACCCTCAGGAGACCAATTGCTGTGTGTTGAGTATAGCTGTCAACTCCATCCCAGCCATTAGATGTATTTTTAAATGCACAAACAGGGACTCAGGTCTCGTAAGAACAAAATAGCTCTTGAGACTTTAAATTATCGACAGATTCAACCGTTACAGTGGAGCTGCCACTTCCAGGTCTTGTTGAAAGCAGGAAATTGCACTAAAATAACAAAAAGATTTGAAAACATTTTGCTGAACTTGCAAAAAGGACTATTTGGCTGACATTCATTTTAGGAGATGGACAGGCATTTTATTCAGGTCTTATTTTCTCCAGACTCCAATTAGGACTGCTACCTCCCAAATCTGTTTGGTTAAATCTGTAAATCTGTTTGGTTAAATCAAACAGAATCAGTTTGGGTTGGAAAGGACTTTAAGGATGCAGGGGTATGTGTGAAATGCCACAGTCACTGCCAGAAACAAGTGCCTAGAGACAAAAACCCCACTGTGCTACATTGCCATAATTTGGAGAGGACATTTGCAAGACAATGCAAAAATGCTTTAACTATATAATTACCATTATCTCTCCCTGGCAGTGTGGCCAGTACCTGGGGTTTTCACTTAAATTCTCCTTTTGGAAGCTACTTGTTCAATGATTTTTGTAGGCAATTATATCATAATTTTTACCATAATAGTGCCTGGAGGCAGCCTTTCATGTTTCCAAGCAGCACCCTAAGGATACAGCTCCATTAGATCTAAAATGGGAAAAATGGACAAGGCTCAAGGCTAAAACAATCTAGAAACCTCATCTCCTCCATGCCTTCTTTTTCCTAGCCAAAATCATCTTTGAAACAGATGCCTGTAGGAAAAAAAAAAAAAAAAAGAAAAGAAAAGAAAAATAAGGTCTAACATGTTACTCAATCTGCAAAGCTTGGACTTTGCTGTTCCAAAGGGGAGCAATTCCTGAAACAATGACCCCACCTTTGGACAAATTGCAATCAGCTCAAAAATAACTTAGGATGAACAACAGGGATACTAAGGAGCTAGAAATATAAACAAAACACCTGCTTCTCACTTGGGGACAGAAATGTGGGAAATATCAAATTAAAAATACCTCACCCCAAAAAAAAAAAACCAGAGAGAATACCCAAAGTGGCTCATTTGCTTTTAAATTACAATGTTGTCCAGAGCTCTTCTGAACCCAAGCTATCTCTCCTGACATGTTCTTGTACTTACACTAAGTTCCTGCACAAATAAGTCAGAAGAAAGGTAAGCTTCTAGAGCTGTCTATCAAGTAGTTTTCCCAAATTACTAAAGACACGTGCAATCAGAGTAACAGGCTAGAAGAATAGTATCAGCTTCTGTCAGGTTTGAAATCAGATGAAATCAGCTCTGTGCAAGGCTAACCTGGCACAGCAGGGCTCCAAACCCACCTGGCATTTCAAACCAGTAGAAACCAGTCTAACAGGATTCTGATGTCTCATTGACTTCTGGCTCCCTCGAAGCTACACATTTGCAAGGAGATTCACCAAACAGGCAGTCCTTGGACCCTCCACCCAATAACCACTGAGGGAGGAAAAACTGAGAGCTCTACTATTCCTTGATCAACAAGGTCAGCTCTCTTCTTTCCCTGCTTCTGGGTGGAAGCTTTCAAATAAAAATTCCTTTGAGTACTTACCTCTCTGCAGTTCCAATATCCACCCATGCTTGTTTCTTCCATACCAAGTGTCTCAGACGCAGCCAGCAAATCTAGCAACAGAAGTGGGTATCATGTTTTTTCACCCAGGGCAGCATGGGTGCTGTCTGCCTCGGGGACACCAGGCCTGGCTGCTCACTAAGGAGTCTGTCATGGAAAACTTCAAACAAGACATCTGCTGACCTCCTCTTCCAAGTATACTATCCTGGTGTTATTAAACCCCCCTGTGATCAGCAAAGTGTTATGCCCAGGATGTTATTTCTCACACCATGTTCTTGACTAATCCATTTTATCCCAGACTAAACTTTCTGTACTGGAATTTTAATGTCAGATTTATGTCCCCCCCTGTCTAGGAGACATGGTGCTATGGCTGTGAAATTATCCACTTATCTTCCAGTGATAAGCCTGGAAAACTGCAGGAGTTTTAGCCCACAGCTACTTAGCAATAATTTTGCTAGCATCTTCCAAACAGAAATAAAGGAGGGGGTGGCATCAGAAGCATTGTTTCCTAACCAGCAGGAAAAAGGAAAGGGGGCTTCCTCTAGATGCAGGAATTCTTGTTAGTACATAGACATGTCAGCCATCTCAGTTATAGGATGAGTTTCATACACCTTTTACTTCTTGAGATTCTCTCAAAATCTTCCTGCTGGGATGCACTTTCACCATTGCATGTGGACTAATTTAAGAAAAGGAATAAAAATAAGGTCATGTTTTTTTGTTTAAGTTAGTTTCAAGTGCTTATAATGAAAAGCAGAAGGGCTTGCTGATTTCCACTTCTGCTCTTCTGGATGATTTAAAATTAGGTTGATTCCTCCTACCCAGCTGGAGAGCACCTGTGTGTTTATATATGCACATATATGCGTACATAAACACATATGTAGCTCCAGAGGGGGAATTCTTCAACATCTCAGCTCCAGCCTGTAGCTGAGGCTGCCACAGGAGATCCAGGGGACAATGCATGGATTGTGATGGGGTAGGCTGGACAGCTTGTGGATTGAACAAGTAATCCATGAGCAGAGATAGAAGTTGTTAGTGGCATACAAGCAAGAGCAGATTTTTAATTATTAGTTTTGAGTCGTGAAGAATCAAGAAACAGTTAAAAAGATAAATCGTCCTGGCAGCAGAAAATTAGGCAGTAATTTTGTGTTAGTCATTAAAGATGTATTGATATGTATTAGTTAATTAGCACGGAGTAGCTGCTAAAAATATTCCAGGTTTCATGCAGAGGGAACTGTGTGAAGACATCTACCCATTTCTATTTCAGTAGCCATTCACAGGATGCACATATTTTGTGTCTGTGTTTGCACACCTATGCTTACATAGAGGGTTCCATAATGCCAGATTTAATTGTGGAAAACATTTTTTGCATCTAGCAAGACCATTTGAGTAATTTTTAGCTGTTTAAAATGTACTGGTTCCTCTTTCCAAGCCTGACTCGTTTGGTCTCATGATGTATAAAGTATATGGCTTTGGAGGCTATATTAAACCAATCCAATCTATATTTTTAGTCTCTGAAGTGTTTCTAAAACAAGTTCTCTGTAACATATGTGCAAGACATAAAGCTTTTACTGTCACAAGCATGCTGTAAACTGCATCATTCTTTCTTGATTTTACTTGCTACCACCACTAAGTCACAGCAGCAAACCCCTCCTGCTACCTTTCTCACCTGAAAGACTGTCTGCAAATGGAAATACTTGTAGTTTGATTCTGTTAGGACTGGCCATAGGATTAGGTCTGATTTACAAAACATTGTTTTCTGGAAACGTGGGGAGTAAAAGAATTTGATGCTCTCTCCTCCAGCCCCAAATATATTGCCTACTTTTCTGTGGCTTCAGTTGTGAACCTCTTTGGTCTGCGTCTCGTTTTCTGGTTGGTCTATTCTCATGCTCCTCCTGGTTTCTCCACCCCTGTGCCTTAATCAAATAATACCTTGGACTTGCAGCTTAATAGTTCAAATTCCTTTGTGAAATGTCATGTACCTTTGCTTTGGAGAGGGGCATGGGCTTAACTGTCTCTTGCCACCACCCAAAACAAAAAGGTCTGGGTTCTTAACAGTTCAGAGGAGGGTTATCCCAAACAAATGAAAACATAAATATATGTAACAGACAGGCAGCTCACAACCCTGAGGGCTTCAGGTTAAGGTGTTGCTGGCAGTCAGTCCCCCGCAGCAGGGGTGGCTCAGCAGGACATCTCAGAGTGCATTGCATATGCTGCCTTAAAGGCTGTGAATGAGCTTAAACCTCTGATGAGGAGAAACAAATTCATAGCTACATCTGCTGAGAGCTAAATGTGCCAAAGGCTGAGGCTCTATGTGCCTCTGTTTGCCCTGACTCAGGCAAAACCATCTCCCAGTGCATGAGCATGTCTGAGCCCCCATCCCCTCCCTGCCTTGGCATCTACATACAAGACTCACCTGGTGGATGAGTAAGGCTGGCTGATGGATTTTGGACTGTGCTCCATCCCCAGGGAGCTGCTTTCACCTCGTTAGGATGCAGAGTGAAATAGTTTAGATACGACATTCCACTTTGCTTAAAAGTGAGGGGGGAAAAAAATCACATCAGTGCCTAATGCAGAGGCAGGGATGTAACAGAGGACTGGCAGAGGTGGGAGGCAGAGGTTTGTTTTCAGTTGGCACAAGACTTTCCAAATAAATGATATCATTTCAGAAGGAAATTGACAAAATACAGCAAAATGGGTACTTGTGTCTACATTCAGATTGAACTGAAAGAAGTTAAAGGAGCCATGTTAACTATGAGGGCTCGAAGACAGAAATAGTATCTTCAAATAGCTCCATCTGGTTCATCAAACATACATGAAAGGTGCATCCTGTGCAAAACCATAACAGGGCTTATACCTGAAACAACTTAAGCACATGAAAAGATAGAAAGGATACATGACCTCCTGCCTTTCTAAAGCACAGAAACACTTCAACTGAGCCACTGAGCCCCAAAACATTCCAGTGAGCTGTACATAATTTAAAAGGACATCCAGTCATAGAAAGAGTTCAGGTGACAGCAAAACTAACCAGGTAACTCCATGCAGGGGTCACTGCCCTCTGTGCTAAAGGCACCAGCCTGCCTTCTGGTGGGACACAATCCTTGCACACTTTGTGTGGCCACCCAGGCACATCAATACTGTTACCTTGTCCCTGGGGGTGGCAGGGACACATGCTACAGTTGACAAGTCTGTGACTGTACATCCCCACCCCATAGGGATCAACTGTATTAGAAGCTGTTGGTTCCTACTTGGAAATATCTCCATACTGTATAGCTGGAGATTTCAGTCTGTCCCTAATATTTATTAAGAAAACTTCATTAGCTTTCCAGACTAGGCAAGAGAATCATATACCATTGTCAAATTGGGCATTTTTTTCATTGCAAAATCATTAGGCATTCTTGAAGTAGACACTTTCTTACTGCAGTACATAACATGTCTCAGACAACACACTTCCACGTTTTCAAAGAGAATGAGGAAGTTAATGAGCATCAGATCCTCTAGCAAGCAGAGCCACTTAGTCTCATCCTAATGTCTGAGCTGAGCAGAAAGGGAGAGATGATCAACAGGCGCCAAAATATCCCTCCTGCTCCAGGCTGTGCTACTGAACCCTGCCCAGACTGAACCCATCTGAAATCCCTGCTGCAATCTCAGCCTTCAGGCTGCTGCTCCTGCTGCTAAAAACATTCTTACCTTTGATTAGATCTAACTGATTCAAAGGAGTTGCTCTTTTGCTGCACCTGGCACCCCTTGAATCCCAGTCAGCCTGTACAGCAGGAACCAGCAGTGAGATGTAGGCATCCACAGCCTGGCAAACACATCCAGTCCCACCCCCAGCACAGCAGTGCTCCCTCTTCCCCACACACCTCCACGTCTCCAGTCCCACACTGCTCCAGGAACCTCAGGCCCTATTTTTACTTTGGATCTTATGAATGCCTGTAAATACTCTTCAAGAGGAAGAGGCCAAGCTCTTTTCAGCGGTGCCCAATAACAGTACAAGGAATAATGGGTTGAAGCTGGAACATAGGAAGTTCCATCTCAACAGGAGAAACTTCTTGTGAGGGTGAGGGAGCCCTGGCCTCGGCTGCCCAGAGAGGTTCTGGAGTCTCCTTCTCTGCAGCCTTTCCAAACCCTCCTGGATGTGTTTCCTGTGTGGCCTGCCCTGGGTGACCCTGCTGTGGCAGGAGGGTTGGACTGTATGATCTCTAGGAGTCCCTTCCAACCATTAACATTCTGTGATTCTATGATTTTACCAAATGTCCCCAAACACAAATTCATGGCATTTTCCTGGTAAATGCCACTGCTTTCTTTCTTTTTTCTTCCCCACTGGCAAGGAAAACTTCTGTGCATTAAAATTCCTGGGGGCTAAGTGATGTGTGACTCAAAACGCATCCCTCTGGTGCTGCTTCATGTGCATCACTTGCTAGTATTACTGTTCTTGCCTCTCTCTTTCTCCCTACAGGCTGCTGCTGCAGTCTTCTTGAACCCCACAGAAGGATGTTGGCCTGCAAAGCATGCTCAGGTAGGTGGTGAGGCTGCAGCAAGATATGAGGTCTCAAGGTGGCAAATGAATACAGGTGGTGGGATGCATTACTCCTGACCAAAGAGGCCTGACACTCCTCTACCTGTGACTATCAGGTCTACTGATACTCTGACTACCTCCTTGAAAAATTCAGTACAAATACTCAGACAGGGATAGTTATGGTCCACACCTGCTTGAATCATTCATTCTATGTCACTGAATAGCTTGATTACTACCAGAATGTTGAAATATGAAATTTAAATTGATCCTTTTAACTCATCCCTAGCTTCAAGCCTCTTATTGTGTCCAGTTCTGGAGTCCACAACATAAGAATAACACAGAGCTCCTTGAGAAGAGGAGGCTCCCAGGTGACCTTATAGCAACCTTCTGAAGAGGGCCTACAAGAAAGCTGGGGTAGTGCTTTTTGTACATTAGGAAAAAATTATTTCCTGTGAGGATGGTGAGACACTGGCACAGGTTTCCCAGAGAAGTTGTGGCTGCCTCTCCTAGAGAACATGGAATGAGTTTTTCTCATTGCTTGTGACATGCTATAGTCAGTTCTGGTCAAACTGAGACTCTCTGGTAGTCTGACAGCAAACTAACTGCTGAGGATGGACACACCTCATTCCTCTGATGAGCCAAAAAAAGTGCAAATGGCAAAGGTAACCGCCCTGCTTTGACAGGGCTACTGAACACAGTCAGGTCTCTGGGCAGCCCAGCTGAGAGAGTTTCACTTGGCCATGCAGAAGGCTTCTTCTCTACCAGGTATCTTTGTAAAAGCCCAGCAGTGACAGCCATGTGCATTCATATCCACCAGGTAAGGGAAAAATAGTCTTCTCCATGCATGCATGCACTCCCCCCCCACACACACGCATACACACATCTATTGCCTAATGATTCCTTTGGAGATTTACACGGGTTTGAAATTACTCCTGACTGGGAAGCTGCTCCTGTGAAAACTTGAATGCATTTTTCAAGAAAACCCTGGCAGCAGTTTGCTGAGCATTGCAAACTCTGCTGGCCTGGCAAAAGCCACAAAAGAGAGAGAGGTCTCTGCCCCAGCCTGAGTGACATGGATCAGGGGTGGCCACTTGAAGCACACAGGAGCTCTGATGCAGGGGAGATTGTTAGAGGTTCAACCCCCTCAAACAGCAAGGCATGAAACAGTAGAAGAGAAATAAATAAAACCTAAGCGATTGTAGAATCATCAGATAGTCGTAGAATGGTTTGGGTTGGAAGGAACCTTAAAGCTCATCTTGTTCCAACTCCCTGCATGGGCAGGGACACCTCCCACCAGTCCAGGTTGCTCCAAGCCCCATCCAACCTGACCTGAGACACTGCCAGGGATGGGGCAGCCACAGCTTCTCTGGGCAGCCTGGGCTAGGGGCTCAGCACCCTCACAGGAAAATTTTTTCCTCATGTCTGACCTAAATCTCCCCTCTTCAAGTTTGAAACCCTTGCCCCTTGTCCTTTCACTACACACCTGTGTCAAAAGCCTTTAGGCTGTCAATTTTGCAAGCCCCCTTCAGATATTGGAAGGTTGCTATCAGGTCACCTGGGAGCTCCCTCTTCTCCAGGTTGAACAACCCCAATCCCTCATCCCGGCTTCACAGGGAGGTGCTCAGCCCTCTGAGCATTTCACTGGCTCTGCTCTGGACACATTACAGGAGCTCTGTGTCCTTCTTATGTTGGAGACTCCAGAACTGGACACAGTTCTCCAGGTGGGGTCTCAAAAGAGCAGAGGGGAAGAATAGTGTTTATGGTTGGGGAGAGAGAGAGTAGAGTTTAGGGCCGGGAAGGACTATAGGTGTAATGTTAACTGTGTTAACAGAAATCCTTCCATCCTAGTTGCAAGGATGAAGCCTTTGGGCTTTCATCTTGGAACAGTAAGGAAACAGAAAAAGAAACAGCCTATTCTTGCTTTTCAAACCATCTCCAGCAGCAGCTGTTTTCATTTTGCTGTTTCGCTGAGCCAGAACCAGGCCCAGTGAATCTCTGTACCTCAGACTAATCTACAAACCAAACTTAACACCACAACCAACAAATGGGTCCTTCATACACTTCATACACTTCCAGTAACACTGGAAACAATTTCAGAGCAACCACCAGTTTCAAACAGCCCCAAAGGCTTGGCAGGCCTGAAGTCAGAACCCAAATTTAGCATCTGCATGCTGTGGTTCAGGTAGTGAGAGGAAAAAGCAGGCTTTGCCATCTGGAGCCAAGAAGCAGAACTACCCAGGCACAGCACATAATTCCAGATTGTGACCCCACCTCGCAAATTTTGGAAAGCAGAGGACTGACAGTTGATGTTCCAGTTGTCCCTGATGTCCCAGAGTCAGCTGGAGAGACTCTAGGGGCAAAAAAGGGAAAGGTTTGTGGCACACATGGTTTTACAATGATTGCAGAAGACCAAGAATAAAACTTGGGCTGCTTTACCTTCCTGAGTATCCTGTGCATTGAATATACTGTCATGTAAAAAAACAGTGATACATAAAAGTTCTCAAAACAGCACCCAGTGACTAATCCACAGCACTATTTTATGCCCTTCTCTCAGTGAACTGTCAGTTTTATATTCACATTTTCCTTTACAGCATCTCTTGCTGTTATTCACGTTCGCCCCATCAGTCACAAAATGACACTGGGTACTTAAGAAAGGCTTTGGCAGCTCTTAGAACTCAGGAAGACAAATCCATCAGTGACTGCTTAAGTAACCCGTTCACATTTTACCCAGTCTTGCAAAGGCTGAATAATCAACTGTTTTCCTGTTTAATCCTAAAAAATGCTTGGGACTACTGTCAGAGTCCCTGTACCTACCCACAGAGCAGCAGAACCCCCGTGCTAAGTCCCCATGAACCTGAGGGGTTTCATGGGCACTTGAGGGGAACTCTGGGAAGCAAAATCAAGTCCCGTGTTCATTATTGCTACATAATCCTGTCTCTTCTACCTTCACATCCCAACAGCTTCATTTACCTGCACTGCAGAGGTGTGTGTTGTTAATGGGAGTTAGGAGGCACCCAACCCTGTAAAAGGCATTAATTCTACTACAAGGAGAAATACACAGATAATAGGTTAATAGAGCTTCCTTTTTCACTTTCTATTCTGCTACATTTTTACCCTCAAAACCAAGAGCATGGCCATTGCCTGTATCCACTCTAAACCAACCAGAAATTCACTGCTCAACAGTGACAAAAAGGAGTGGCCATAAGCTGAGCAAATACAGTAATGTTTTCCAGGAACATCTTTAGCACTACCAGGTGTCATGTCAGGACAATTACAGGCATGTCAAAGCAATGTGGGGACCATCAGAATTAGTCTTGCAAGGTGATGATCTCAGAATGACCTCAGACAAAAATCCTGGAAAGTCCCCATTGTCCTCAACAGACAATGCACTGTAATATCTAAACTAACTAGAACTTTGTCTTCTCTTTTCCTGTTTTGTTTTGCTGTGTTTTGTTGGTCTGTCTCCAGTTCTAATTCAGATCAAGCAGATGGAGCTGTGGAAGTTACCTGTCTTCTGCTGCTCTGCTGATCCAGCATCTCAGTTGCCATAGAGACAAGATCTGGAAGCCATGGATGGGAGAGAAGCTGCCAGCAGGCTCTCTACCAGTGGTCCCTGGCAGGACATTTCTCAGCAGGTACTGAGAGAGTCGCGTTCAGTCTCTGAAGGTGAAGAAGAGCCAGAAGATGCTCACCTGGTGACCCAGGAGAGGGACTCACACACAGAGTACATTGCCATTCAGAGAAATTCCAGGTACTACCGGTCCATGAGGCTGCCAAAGAGAGAGAGAAGAAAGACTTCAAGAGAGACAATGCACATGGGGCGTGCTACAGGTGAGTCCTGACCCAAACAGTGAGATTGGGAAATATGTGAGTTGGTGAACTTAGAAAAGAGACATGAAAGGTAGAAAGCAGCTCAGCACATTCCAGAATAGCCCAGCCCCATGGCACAGCTGGCAGAGGGCTGCCATCTTTCTGTGCTCAGCCTGCAAAATGGTTGGGGGTTTAAACAAGCTTCATGGTGGAGAATCCAAACACAGGGCTCTGCTCTGCCACTCCCCTGCTCTTCAAGAGAAAAATAATTTCAAAAGGGAAAGACAAAGCTGTAAGTAGAATAGGAATTTCTTTAGCACACAGAAAGGACACATTCAAAAGTGAGATCCATACAACTAACTGTAAAGCAAGCTGAGCAGCCCTGGGAGTCAGCAAAACCAGAGCTGTATGTTTAGGGAGTGAAGCTGCAGAAATGCGATGGACTGTTTTGAGAGGAGAGCAAGACTTCTCTGGAAATGCAGTTGCTGCTCCCATGCACTGAAGACAGCTGTAAGAAATACCTAAGATCCCTTTGAAGTCAGGGACTGAAACAACAGGAACATCCTCCAGAACATAGATGTACTGAGTTTCAGTATAAGCAGAAGGAGCTGGATTTCTCTGGGTATGAGCAGTGCAGAGCAGGAGTGCAAGGCCTAAGCTGGCACCTTGTCTGAGCAGCTACCTATGAAAGAAAACAAGACAAAGATATGAGAAGCTGAAGAGAGGGCCAGGGAAGGAGCTGTTGCAACACACTCAGAAGCACTGGAAAGAGGGCTGCAAGAAAAAACTGGCAGTGACTTTGATCTAAAGGCTAAGTGGGAGAGACCTGAAACTGAACAGGGCAAGTGCCCTTTGCTTGATGTCCCTGGTGTTCAGTGAAACTGAGTTTTATAACTCCTTGGGAAGAAAAAGAATGGCTGTGAAGGGGGCTATCTTCAGGTTACAATCTAGCAGAAACAACGCACTGTACTCTGAACTTTGGCGAGCTGCACGAGTCAAAATGATCCCCACCTTCTGATGGCAGAGTGCTGTGCAAGGCACTGAAAGCCTTTGCTGTGTTAGGTGATAGTGAAGCACAGCCTTTAGCTCCTGAAAGCAGACCCAAGTTCTGTAAGAAAATAAAGGACAGACATCCTCCACCCTAAAATAAAGGAGGTCTGGAAACATCCCCAGTGTCTCCTGCCTGCTTCGCCAAGGGAGACAGGATGTTTCAGCAGTATAAAGGCCCATTCAACCCTATGGCATGGACAGAAGGGAAGTTCCCTCCCTTCTCAAGCTTCCAAGCAGACAGCAGCAGAGCAAGGAGCTCCTGTTTAGTATTCTGCTACTGTTGTCAATGAGGTTTGTGGATAAACCAAGTGTCGCCTGTGCCAGAGCAGAGCTGCTCCCCACCCTGCCAGCCCAGCAGCAGAAGCAGAACAGAGCCAGCTTCTTGCTGCCTTCCCAGAGCTGCTGCAGAGCAAGCACAGGGACGGAAGACTCATCCTCTCTCCTGCTCCCCAGCATCCCAGACTCCAGATAGCTGCCAAGGAGGCCCTCTCAATCTCCCCTGTTCCTGCCGCTGCAACAGGACCAGCAAAGAAGGACCCACCTTCTTCACACCTCTGTGATGGCACCAGGACAACAGCACAGGAGGACATCCCTCCTGTCTAGCCAGTGTCATTGAGGAAGGACAAGCTACAAGAAGGGCTTGTCTCTTAGCAGCTCATTAGAGCATCCATAGAAGCTGACCTGCGCTTCCCTCCCACACCCCCTCTCTGTTACCACCCCTGAAACACGATCTGTTCCAAACAGGGCTTTTTCATCCATATCTGCAACTGTCCAGAAGGACACACGGGGACAGCATTTCTTTTCTCCAGTCCATACAGCAGGACCTGGACTAGGAGCAATAGCTTTTTCTCCAGTACGACTGGAGCACATCCAGCTCAGAGCTGCAGCTTTTACCTTCAGCTAGGATTGCTGAAGCAGCTCTTCTGCCCTCTCCCTCTGCTCCACTGATTCCATCCCCTCTCTCTGAAACTGGACAGCGGGTGCTTCTACAGCAGCCTCATTTGTAGCAGGAACTTCTGACAGCACCTGCTGATGTGCATGGAAGCAAGGGATGGGTGAGCTCTTTTACCTTCACTTCAACCCCACTTGAACAGCAGCTATCCAAGAGCCTGGCTCAAGCTCAAATGTTAACCTGTTCTCATTTTGCTTAGGGATTGGGTGGGGAGGAGAGGGGAAGGAGAAAAGAAAGGAAGAGAGGGAAAGACACAGGTAAAAAGACAAAGTAGGATACAAAAGGGAAAAAAACATTCAAGGAATGAGAAAAAAAAATAATGTAAAAGAATGTAAATCCAGCAGCAAGAAAGGTTTTGTATAGGTACCCTTTGCACCAGCCTAGCTTTAGCTTGTAGCCTAGGAGCTGAAAAACATAATAGATGCTTTACTTGAACTGGGAAAAGGGTTTCTTTGGTTGGTTGGTTGTTTTTTTTTTCTTAAGAAATCTCCTCTGACAGAAGGGTGAAATGTTTTAAACTATTCAAAAGGCAAAGAAAATAACTCAAACTAGCATTTTATAAGCTGTTGGCACTGTTTTAGGGTGTTTTAGAGCTCTAGATTTCATCCTTCCCCTCTGAAAACCTGTAGTTTTGATTAAAAAGCTGTGTCAGAAACCAGCTTTATTCAGAGCTTGACCTGCCTGTGCTGTTTGAAATGCAAACAGAATTATGACTTAGACCAAAATATTTATGATAAAAAACCAATACAATTTAACAAATTGTTAACAGGTTTCAACAGGTCTCAAACAACTGAGGTTTCATTTGAAAAGTGAGATGCATCCTCTCCTGCCAAGTACTGAGGGAGTAAGTCACAGGCTTAATATGCCTTTGGCTCCCCATGAAAAGATCAGAGGCTCATCTGAGGGAAATTGGAGATGCAATTAAAAGTCAAGCTCTTGTCTCACCCAAATCCAGCCTTAATTTATCCAGTAACTGAACATCTACTGTGTGCCTTAGAGCAGAGCAGTAATGATGCCCTGACTTGAGAAACTGAATACTGGCATGCACAGGCACACACAACTAAACCTTTTCTGCTTAAACAAATGCACTGAAAACCACAATGTTTGGAACCCAGTTTTCAGTGCTGAGAGTGCTGCTCACATCCATAAGGACTGATATTGTAAATCTACCTTCATTTTTTCTTGCCTGCATTTGGAGCTTGTGACAAAGGCTGTGCCACCTTACACTATGCAAGCTGATGAGCCTTCAGCCTTGTTTGAAATCCAAGTTAAAATGTTGCATCTTTGTGTCTGCAGTCTTCCTGTTGCCTTTGGTGTAAGCGAACCACTCCCTACAGTAAAAGTAAAGATGATCCCTAGGAAAATGACAGTTTTAACACTTTTTTTTGTCTTATATCACAGGTTCACTCAAAAACAATGAGCCCACCCAAAAGTCTCTGAACCTTTTATCCCATAAGGCTTCACCCTCTGTGGAGAGCTCTGGCAGAGCCACATTGGAGGAGCTCTGGATCCAAAGGTAAGGAAGTGCCCCCACAAGCGATTCACCACGTTTCCTCTGAAGAATATGGGCAGAGTGGTGCCACACCAAGAATGCTTGTCTGGGGAAGGGCAGCTGGACTAAGCTATAGCTACTGACCTGTGCCTCTCCCCCTGACTTGTAGTGCTCCTCTCACTCTTAATTCTGTACACTTTTAGCACTGTGATATTAAAGGTATTATCAGCACAAGTTTGAAGAAGACAGAGAAGGAGAAGAAGGAGAGGCAATTGGGAAAACAAAAAAAGGGGAATGTGGTGTCAGATCAACCTGGGGCGTAAGCAAAGACAGCAGACTGCCTAGAGCAATTTTTGAGAGAATAAGGAGAGTCTGCAGGCACCTCCTTACAAACATTCCAGCATAAGGGTGATCCCATTTTTTGCCTTCCCAGAGAGCTCTCCTGAAGCCTGTTACACAACCCCACATGGAAAATGTGATTTTATAGCCGAGGAAGTAGCTACAAAGATGTTTTTTAAAGTATTCTGACTTTAACTTTGAAGAGCTGAGAGCTGCAATGGCAGGTTTCAGTGAGGCAGCCCTTTTTGGCTGAAATCCTGCAACAACATAGGCCGAGCAAACGCCCTGATCCCACAACTCATGAATTGACATACATGCCATAAATTTACCCTCACCCCTGCTCTCTTGCTCCTGCAGCCAAGCAAAGAGAGAAGCAGTTACCTAGCCTTACATTTTCTAATATATGAGTGAGGCATTCTCCCAAACACCCTCTCCAGCTCCTCATCTCTTGCATGCATTAACCAAGAGTCCCCTGTTGAAGATCAAGCTGAAAGAGCTAAATACTTTGCTCTAGAGGTGCAGAAATTCTGCTGCATTGCCTGGCCCTAATTACTGAGCCTCCCTTTGTTGGTGTGAGGCATAGTGCCTTTCCAGACACCCTTCCTCATGGAGAAGACTCCACATTAGCCAAACTGTCAAGTTGGACTTAAATAAATATAGAATAGTTTCGCCCTGACTAAAACTGATGGCCCTTTGGCATTAAACTGAGCATATGAAACTAGAGGGTTACAGTTAGCTACAATGTCAAACCCATCTCTCCTTGCGGCACAATCATCCTGTCACTCTCTGACATTCTGATGCTGCCACTTAGGCAGCTCTGAAACTTGCAAACTCTGGTTCTCTCTGGAGCAGGAAACAATGAGCCAGTGCTGCAATTCAGCTTTACCAAAGGTGCTGCCATGCACAGAGCTTGACAGGTCAGTACAGGTTCCAAGTCATGTGTCTGCAGAAAGCATTGCCTAATGCTGCTGAGTGACAGTGTCTCTTGCAGCTGTGCAGAGAATGAGACCAGAGCTCCAACTCAAACCCAGCCCATGTGCTCCACCTCCCTTCTCCAAAAGATTGGCTGTAATTTTTAAAAACACCACTAGAAAGCTTCAATGTGAAAAGCCTGCATGAGCCTGGGGGTACTGACATTATGTGCAGTAATTGTGCAGATAAAACATCTCAAATGTTATCACTGGTCTCAAGAGATGCATGGAACCTCTCCCTGAAAGAATGAAACTTATACCTGTCAAATAAGAGTTCTTCTGAAAGCAGAAGCTTGCAGCTCTGCAGAGAGGACAGCACTAGCACCTCTGGCCATGGGAGGGTCCATGGGGTCCTCAGGAGTGAATCACCACGGTTCTGAGGGCAGCTCTTCACACTCAGCAGAGTCCTATGGCAGCTATATAACTGCTGGGACTGGGCAGCCACAATCCCTCCTTTTTGCATGAAGATAACCAGCAGGTCTGGCACAAACATGCCCTGCACAGAGAGCGATGCCACCTCACAGGCAGTCATGCTACATCATTTATCATAGAATCATCACAGAATCATAGAATGGTTTGGCTTAGAAGGGACCTTAAAGATCATCCTGTTCCTATCCCCTGCAATGGGCAGGGACACCTCCCACTAAAACAGGTTGCTACAGACCCCATCCAACACTACCAGGGAGGGGGCAGCCACAGCTTCCCTGAGCAACACTGGCCAGTTTCTCATCACCTGCACAGTAAAGATTTTTTTCCTAATGTCTAACCTGAATGTCCCCTCCTCCGATTTTAAACTATTGCCCCTTGTCCTCTTGCTAAACACCCATGTAAAAAGCCCTGCTCCAGCTTCCTTGTAGGCCCCCTTCAAGTATTGGAGGGTTGCTGTAAGGTCAAGAAGTCATTCTTGCTATTAGCACAAGAAGTAAGCACAACCGGGGAATGTAATGAATGGCTCAGGGAAAGGAATAATTATCTGAATTGTTCTCAGATGGGATATATTCTCTAGCACTCTGATAAAGGAAAAGTGCCAAAGGCTCCTTCAAGCTACTGATGAAGTGAATCTATGTGCCATTCAAAGCTCTTAGAGTAGTAGAGTAGTTCACTGATCTCACCACACTGTCTGAAAACAAGATGACCTCAAGCATTATTGCTGCTGTTCCAAAATCTGCCATACATCCTCCATAAGATGCTCCATAAAAGCATCTTTATGCCTAACTATTCTCAAATTATTTTTTCCCCATGACCTGTCTCCTGTGTAGTCCCAGTTCCCCCTAAGCACACTGGAGTTCTCCACAAGATTGGGTGGCTCCTTCCCAGCCTTCTGCAGTGCACAAAGATCCAAACCCCTGGCATGACAAGCCACTTCCTGACAACTCATCAGACTTGCCCAAAACATTTCAGTCTTGAGCTTCTAGCACAACTTCTGCCTTTCAGAGTAACCAGAGCCAAAAACCTGGAGGAAACTGAGCTCAACAAAAGCTGCTTTTTCCTAGTATGATCACTCCTTCCAGGTTCAAACTGGCAGCAGTTGTGCAGAGTGAGATCATAAAAAGCCATCAGAGAAAATCATCCAGTCAGGGTGTCCATCCACAACTGTCAGCCTCAGCTGAAAGGAGCTCCCACAGAGACCACAAAATTAGTCATTTTAGACCCTAGAAAGGAGATTCACTAATCAGCAACTACCCTGTATTACCAGCTAACAGGATGCTGACTTCTCTTCATTTCTAACACAATACAGATGTTTCAGCAGCATGGTTGTACTATTTACCTACCATTTCCTACTGAGTCTGATTCCAAAATTTGTGTCATTATTATGGGTTGCTAGATACAGTGGAAAAGAAACTCAGTGTGAAATTTCATGTTGCAAAGCTTGCTGAGAGATCTTTGGTCTACCAGAGCAGAGCAAACTACTTCTTTATGCTGGTTATGAAACCTCCAGTTCTGGAAAGTGTAAAAATTATTTGGCTGCATTTGATCTCTGCTAAAAGAACAAAAGGGCTGCAACACTGAATACAAATAGCCACCTTTGGTGGGGAGAGGGAAGGCAACTTGTTGGAACTCAGGCAAGTGTCTTTCCTAGAGAGAAGCACTATGCATGTAAAATACCTCTGAAGGACACTTGTGTGACTATTAGTGAGCATCCCCCAGCTCAGCACTCGGTCTCCTGGGCACCAGAGGGCCCTGCTGTTCCACCCTGATTCCACCAGAGGAGCTGGGAAAGCCTCCAAAGAGGCTGGGACCTGCATTGCAAGAGGTCCTGGACCATACTCAAGCAGTTTCTTTCTGCTTATGAAACGAATTTCTTGTAGTTACCTCTTCTCTCTGCTGCCAATGAGGCTTCAATTTGCAAGTGGTGAAGTCAGGAGGAGCTGGTACAGGCACATGTTGACCAAACCATTTTCATTTGTCACAGTACACAATTTTTTTTCTCTTTTAGAGATGGACAGATACACAGATAGGTGGATAGACAGATAGATACATACATAGAAATATAGACAGAATAATTTTTAAATCTCGTTTTTCTGTACAATCTGAATTTTAAAAACTTTAAGAGCAACAGTATTTGCAGGGAGTAGAATTTAAAAAAAAAACCCACCTTTTCAGTAAAAGTAGCCACTGTAGGCATTAAAATGTTATTACTATCAAAATCTCATATTTCATAGGATCATACAGAAGAGAAAGCAATAACATATACACTTCTAGTTATGTTTCCTTCCAGCATGCAGCCAGTGGGGATCCCAGTCCCAGTCTGCCCACCTCTTCCACCCAGTCTCTGCTTGTCAGGTTTTTCAGCCCATTTCCCAGCAAGCTCTAGGCTTTGCCCTCCAGCACTGACAGTTTGATCTGCTTCATCTGGACATACCTTGACCCTCAGGTCCTCAACGGAGATTCTTGTTTCACTCTTCCCATCAGCTTCAGCTTATAATTCCCCACACAATTTTCTCAGCCTACTGTTATCCAGACACATTACTTCTCTTTCTTCCCTTTGGCAACTAACATCTCATTGTCCTGCTGTTCTCCTCACGCGCTGCATCCTTTGGCTCCCCATACAATCTTAGCCTCCCACCCCTCCATCTAGCATCAGTGCTACAGTTTATGGCTTACAGCCTTTTCCAACTCACCATCTCCTGAAGCACCCAGCTGTGGGCAGGCATGTCTCTTCAGAGGAATCTCTGGGTCTGGAAGTCAAGCCTTCCCTGTCTGTGCTTGAGTCTTGCTTCCTCTGCTTTTCGGTCAAGTAGTTTTTCCATCATGCTGCCTAGACCCAGCGCAAGGATCACTGAGGATACAGCAGAAATTGCCTTTACTCACGGTGCCTGGAACCTGCTGCAGCATCAGAAATGTTTCTCTAAGCATTGAGCAGGGCAGGTGTTCTCCACATGAGCAGCAGCTCAGGGATTTTAGATGCTATAACCTAAGTCTAAAGTTTGTTTGTATTGCAGAGAGTGGAAAAGTTGAATTTTTCTACAGGTTTTCCTAAGTGTGGCAAAGACAAAAGCCATGGCAATCCCTGAATTTCAACTCATATTTCAACAGGAACCAAGCTTCTCAAAGGAATTTTATTTCCTTTAATAGGGATGCAATAGTTTATTCTTAGAAAATAAGCTGAAGAAATTGTAAATTACTTTATTATATAAAAAGAACCTGTTTATGGCAGAGGGTCAGTAAGCAAAAATGGAATCCTGATGATTATGAGCATCAAAAGGTTAGAAACACCTAAAAGCAAGGATCTCATAATAGGAAGTTATTGGTGAGGCTCCCAGACCCAATAGACATCATTATGTTGTTTTCATGAAAGTTTATGGAGGTTCAGGAGAACAGCTGTGCTCTTGATCAAAAAATAAAAAAATGAAAAAAATAAAAATATGTTAGGGATGAGGAGTTCCATTTACCTCCCACGAAAAAAAAGTCAAAAACCAGTAATAAAATTGCACAGACACACCCATTGTCAAAACCACTGCTAAAAACCACACATGAGCAGAGAGAACCTGAATGAACCTGAAGTATGAAATATCCTTGACTAGTATAACCTTATTCGAATCTATTACTAACTTCACACTTCTCCACAGATTTGGTAGCTCAATTAAACCAGTGCTTCTTACCTCATCTTATGGCCTTTCTTGGTGTGAAACTCCCACTGACTAGAAGGGTTTCAAGAATTTTTTTAAGATCTGATGGACTGCATCTTCTGTTTTTAGTTTCTGGAAGAGGAGGTTTAATTTCTAAAAATTGCTGTAAGAGACCATGAAAAAAATGCATTTCAATGTCATTTGAAAACAGGCTCTTGCACGGCTTTATTCTAAGGTTTGCTTTTTACTTTTAGATGCACATAAGATATCTTAATTCAACTGATCAATCATTTTTAAAATCAGTAGCACCTGAAAATACAGGCCAAAATTGGAAACCATCCCCCAAACATCACTTAAATGAAATAATTGTCATTAATTATAAACTCACACCAGTAATCAAATTTTTGATACATCTATGGATCAGGTCAGCCATCATTTACAATCTTTTCCAACAGCCCTACAGCACAGCTGGCAACAGTCTGCAGCCACCCCTTCCTTGCAGAACCTACACAAGCTCAACCCCACTCTCCTTTGCTCACGGAGAACTGAGCCATGGTCATGATCCACATCAGCCAGAGCATGGCCACCCAATGGTGGCTGTGAGGATCACTGCCAGGGCCTGTGTTCTTGGGGATCTAGGAACTCCTGAGAGAAAACTGGGCTTTGGTCTGTCAGGGAATTACATGCCTTCTGTCACCAAGAAAAGCATGGGGCATGCAGCACTGCTTGCTAGTGTTGGGGTAACCATTTAGAGCTGTTCTAGCAACCAGGGTCTTCTTTCTCCCTGCAAGTAGGCAGAGAATTTTAGATTGACCTATAGAGCCTTTTTGTTAGAAAACTCTTGTGTCATCCTGATGTTTTACTGACTTGTGATTATGTGAAGGGAAGCTTTTTTGCTCCGGATCAAATTGATTGTTGATACAATGAGAGGAAAAAAAAACAAACAACAAACAAAACCTTCTTCTTCAACATAAAATCCCTGCAAACACTTCTGCCTGGGTGGTTAAGATTAGGTGAAGGAGGGACTTCTGCCTGAGCCTGCATTTCTGCAGCAGTGGTAAAATAATCCAAGGTGCCACTGCCATGGTCCTGCCATCCATCTGCTTGTCTGCCACCTCCTCTCTGCTGGCACTCGCATTGAGCTCACCCTACAAGGAGACAAGCCAAGCACACACAAAGCTAGTTCTACCCCCAGAAAAATGAATAATTTTCCACCAGTTTAGCTGCCCAAACCTTGCTCACCAAGAATGAGATGAGCATGAGTGCTGGCATACAAGTGGAGGAAGAAACCTGCCTCAGGAGCTGAAGAGAGAAGCGGAATTGAGCCACTAGGGCAGCTTAAACTGCACTCAGTGTCCTAACAACCATGGAAATAGGGAGGAAAAAAGAGGCAACTATAGTGGGAACTATTCTTCTTAGCAGAAATAGTCCAGTTTTGATTGACCTGAAGTTGGGATCTGGCAAATAAGGCATTAACCAAATTCAAGCACCTTACCCAGTGATGAGAGAAAAGACAGAGAAGCTCCCAGAAGAGAAAACTGATCTGCCCTGGAACAGGCAGTAAAATGGGGGATGTGAGAGAATGGCACAGCCACCTGGATCCCCCACACCCAGCAGGAACATCCCAGCCACCAAATAGCTGTGAGGGGAATCACTTGTTTGCTTTCCTTTGTTTTTCAGGACAAACTTGAAAAGCTCTCTGTTTTGTCCCCCAAACTGAAAAGCAATCTCTGAAAAACCCAGAAAACTTCTGTAGGACAAAAATATCTCCTGCTCGCTAAATATCATTTTTAATATCACTAAATACCTTACTGCAGTCCCCAGAGTACTGGGAGCTTTGGGAGCTCGGAGCTCCCAGAGCTCTGTTCACCTCACTTGGGAGGAAAAGAATTTCTTAAGCACTTGTTCTGCTTATGTCAACATGAAGCATAAGAATAAGCCTGGAAAGGAAGACAGAGCAACACTTTCAAAAGAGCAAATTACAATTAAAATTTAAAAAGCTATAAAGGAAGGAAAAACAGCCTATTAATCATTGCCACACAGTGAAACAGCTCTTCGACATTAAAATCCAAGCTGTGTCCCCCCGTGGCCACAGGGGGCATTTCACTTTAAGCTGGTGCTCTCACCTCTCCAAAGCTTTCAACTTTTTTATCATTATTACATTTAGTTCCCTTTTTCAGGTTTGCGTGTCTGACATTTGCATTATTTCCAGTTACATTATTCTAGAAAATCTGAAGGAAAAAGGAAGACAGGCAGGATCAAATTACCAAACAGTTATGGAATCTTGAAAAGATTATTTCTATTTTTAAATGTTTTGCATACCATGACCCAGAGACTTCTAAAAAGAAATTTCAATTTGCAACAGATTTAACCCATGGGAGCAAAGCAATGTGAGGGAGTTGAGTCAGTTAAACAACTAATGCGTATCCTCTGAAAGATATTTTTTAATAAGTACATCCCAAGGTTATATTTAGATATATCTTTATTCTAGCAGTGCAGCAAGAGCTTATGCACTGACTCCCCTTTTTTGCACTAGGGACAACTTCCTTCTGCTCTAGGTCCTTCTCTTTAGAAACCAGCAAACAGCATCCCCCACTCCTTCTGATTCAAGGGAACAAACAGGTTTGGACCCTTAATATCCTCCCTCCTCTTTTCTAAGAAGCTTTTTGCTAAAGAAGCCCACCCACTTACTAAAACCCTTGACAATATTCTTGCCCTGGCAGCAAGCCACCAGAATGTCAGTCATTAGCCAGAGCTTCAGATGGCATCTGCTGCTTTGCCCTTCTACAAGATTTGGGCTGCCCTCTCACTCACCTGTCTCCCCAAACATCCTAGCCCCATGTTTGGGGGCTGATAACCCTACTGACCATCTCCTGTCTTTCCCTGCACTGCCCCAGCTCTCAGGCTGTCTTCCTTTCCCTCCTCCTAAGTGGAGGCTCCAGTCCTCACCCTCCTTTCCCCTGGTCCTTCAGCCCTCCCAGTCCAGGACTGGACATAAAGTGTGCTGACAGTCTTCTCTGAGTCCTCAAACTCCCCCACTGACATTTCCAGATATTTTTCCTCTCTCATTCTGCCTCTTAATGACTTAAGGGCCAACCTCTCCCATGTGCCAGATCGAGATCTAGTTCACAGGAGCAGAGGGAGTTTTTCTAAATGTATGTGCTGACTGGGAGCTATCCCAATGTATCGTTTAGCAAACACAATATAAAAATGATGAAAAGGAAACAGCGCTTCACATCCAGACCAGCACACGGATTTTATGTTATTGCATAAATTATGTTATCACAGGGAAAAAAAGAAAACAAACACAGTTATTTATGCAACAGGGAGAAAGCAAGGAATAGCTGAGCAATTTCTCACTGTTAACTCCTCAGATGCAATGTGGTGCAGATGACGTTCGTTGTTTTTTGCTGGGGGTTACTAACGTGTCAGGTAGAGCTGCACCCATCCTGTCCGCAAGCACTCAAACCAACCCGAGGGTGTAACCACACTCTGGAGCTCAAGAGGATTTATCCTTGTGGAGGAAATACAATTACCTGAAGAGAGACAGACACAAATCGTTGAGTACTAAGATACTTGCCTAAACGAGGCAATATATCCTTATGGAAACAGCGACACTAAGGAAGGGGAGAAGGGAGAGCTGGGGGAGGAGAGGAGGAGAGCGGTCGGTCCTGTGGGCTGACGGGGGGGTGCATCTCCTGGCAGGAGGAATTAGGCTGAGTTTCCCAGTTACGTTCCTCCATCTCAGGGTTTACATTCCCGGAGAAGAAAACGCACCATATGCAGCAGCTCTGGAAGCAGTTCAGGAGAGCCCCTCTCTCCCACCCCTTTTTCTCCTTCTTTCTCAGCTGCACATAGGCAGAGAGGGGCAGGGGATGGGGGGCAGCACTCTGCCCCGGGCCTGAGGGAGGAGAGGTCAGTGCCAGGGCTGCGGGGGGCTGCGCATGGAGGAGAGGGGCTGGGGCATGGGGTGGGATGGGGTGCGTGGGTTCTTGCTGGGGAGGGAGGGGATGGAGAAAGTGCTTCTGAGAGAGGAGCCTCCCTGCAGGAGCGCAGGGGGGGATGGAGGTAGGGGTGCCTGCGAAGGTGGGGAGCCCCTGGGGCAGGGATTGCTGCCTTTTGGAGGAGCCCTGGGGAGGAGGGAGTCAGCCTCCCGGGTGGAGGAGGGACCTGCGTTGGAGTGCCGGAGGGGAGCCGAGGGGCTGAGGAGGTCTCTGCGGGTAGGGATGGCGGGCACAGGATAGGGGGCTGCAGGGGTCGGGGGCTGTGAGAGAGGAGTTTGGGGAGGGGGAACTCAGAGGTCTGTAGGAGCTAAAAAGGAATTTGGAGGCTCTGAGAGGGTCTGCAGGTACTGAGAGAGTCTCTGAGGGGCTGTGAGGGGACTCAGGGGTCGGATGGGAGCTCCGAGGGTCGAGTCTGGGGACACCAAGGGGGCTGCGGGGGTCTCTGTGTGACCGCAGTCAGGGAACTCCAGTGGGCTCCGAGGGGTTTCGGAAGGGATGTGGAAAAGGCTGAGGGGGCTCTGCAGAGCTCTGTGAGGGCTCGGAGGAGAGCTGGGAACACTAAAAGGGCTGTGAGGGGCTCCAAGGGACCTCAGAGAGCCCGAGGAAGGTTCTATGGGGGATTCTGATGCGGGTGCCGGAGGGGGTTCTGAGGAGTCTGGGAAAGGTTCTGAGGGGATTTGAGAGCTCCTGAGGACATATAACACAGGGAGCCCCTAAGGGGGCTATCGGAGATTTTGGTGGAAAAGCCAGGAGGGACGACGGGAAGAGAGGACTGAGCTCAGGTTCTGGGGAGGCTCTGAGGGGGTTTGAGGGCTCAGAGGCTGTCGGGGGGCTGCGGGGGCGTCCCGGGGGTGGCTGAAGCTCCCTTCTCCCTCCCGCGCAGGCTGCTGCCTTCCTACCCCCGTTACCGTGGCAACCTCCCGGACTGCCCCAGCCCCGCGCCGCCGCTGCCGCCGCTGCCGCCAGAGCTGCTCGGCAGCCGCCTGCCGCCGCCGGCCATGGAGCTGCTGGCCGCGGCCCTCAGCGCCGCCTGCGCCCTCGAACAGGACGGATCGGCGGGACAGCCCGGCAGGTGAGCGGGGCGAGGGGGAGGGGGGCGGATGGGCCTATCCCAGCGCGGAGGGGCTGCCTCGCCGCCGTGCTAAGGGTGCCCCTGGGGGTTTGCCACAGGGAGCCTGCCGCGACCGCTGAGGAGAGCCCCGCAGCCGGGACAACGCCTACCGCCCACCCCATGACGGCCGACTCCTGGAGGAACCTCATCGAGCACATCGGTAAGGAGCCGCACCCGCCCCGCTGTCCCTCGCCGGTATCGGCCGGGGTCCCCTGGCCTCGCTCCCACTCAACTTCGCTTCCCTTCCCGCTCCCGCAGCTGGCCGGGACCTGGCCGAGCCCCCTCTCCCGGCCTCGGAGCCACCAGCCGGCAGCGTTTAGCGAGCGAAGGCCAGACCCAAAACCCGGGCGGCACCGGGCAGGAGGGAGCTGGGGCAGGGGCGAGGCGGGAACCCAGCACCGTCCCGGCGGGGAAACCTCTCGCCCTCGGTGTAAAACTCGGTGACCGCGGCGGGAGCTTTCTGCTGGCTTCGGGGGCATCAGGTTTGCACGCTGCCTAAGAGGAGATTTAACACTGCTGCCGAACAGCTTTAGCTCTATCCGTCAGTAACAATTACCTGTTGTAATTACGAAGCAGTCAGTCGTTCAGGCTACAGCCAGCTTTCTGCGGAAAATCTGATCTTGCGTGCTCAAAAACGCGTGAGACTGAAGTTCTGGGGTCAGCACCAGCGCGGAGGCTGTTGACGAACATGAGCTGTACCACGGGGGTCAGCCTGTGTTTGTAACCACGTTTGCAGCCACAGGAGTAAGTTATTGTATAATTTGTGGTCTCTTTAGCAAGGCAGAGCTGAGGTTATCTGTGGGCATCCGTGGAGGCGGAGGACTGCTGTTGCTTTTGCTCCTGTGGTGCTTTTGAAATTTTTTTCTTGTGGGATGCATAGGGGACCTTCAGAGCTTGTTTCTTGGTTTCCCACATCTGAACTGTGACATTCCTCAGAGAGATTTGGGCAACTGCAAAGTTAAACCCATCCCGAGGTGGGAATACAGAAGCTTTCTTTTTAAAGTTCTGTACAATTTCAGGAAATAAAACTGTGAAATAACAGGGGGAAGGAATGTAGCACATTACCTGGAAAAATCAGACAGATCTCAGGAGCAGCAAGGTGAACCTTTCTGGCAGGAATGAGGCAGCTTCTTGTGCTGTCAGTGGGAAAGGAGAGCATCCGCAGTTTGGTGGCAGGTTGCAGTGGGCAGGGTTGATTCCTGGAGCACCTGAAGCCACTGGGACTGTGCTGGGGGGAAAGGCTTGTGTGCAACCAGCCACAGCCTGCCAGTGTCTGTCAGGCAGAACAAGGTTTTGAAGTCTTCTGGAGCAAAGTGGTGAGCAATTTGATGGATGTTGCTGGATTTGTTACTTGGTTGTGTACGTACTCATCTCCCAGGGCAGATGTGCCAATATGTTGTCAGTTTACTGGGACTGTGCTGCTAAGAAGCATGATAAAAATACTAAAACCAGCAGGACTTCAGAGCAACCCAACAGCTATATTAATTTATATTTTTATATGTATAAATACATATATACCCCTGTATATTGGAAGGGACCCATGTGATAGCCGTGCATGCCTCAGTGTTACTGCAAGCAGGTCTGTTGCACCTTGGTTGGAGGAGAAGGGGTCTTGACAACCTGAGATGCCACACTAATCCCTGACAGAGAGGTCATTTCAAATGCCTGGAGCACACACAGCCCCTTCCATCCCTCCTGCCTTTGAGGCATTAATGGACTTTTTGCCTGAAACTGGAGCAGAGAACTTCAGACAAAAGGTCTCTGGACCTCCTGAGGTTTTTACATAGGTTTGTTTCATTGTAATAGCATTTACTTTAAGAGAACAGAGAACTCTCTGACATGAGCATTTTCCCAAATTAGTAACTAGTCTTTCAATTCGCTTCCCAGTTTTTGAGAGAGCTGGGAAGGAGACTGAAAGCAAAGTTAAATGGCGTAAACACAAAGGGAAGTGTCTGTTACATACTGTACAAACTTTGTAAACACCCTTAGGAAGATCAGCCTTAACTACTGAAGTCAGCAGGCAACACTAGAGCCGTGCTCTGACCACACCACACGATTAACATGTGGCCAGGTCACAGCAGGGACAGCTGGGACATGAAGCAATGGATGGACAGGTCTCTGACATGTAGTACTCGTTCACTGACTAAATGTACAGGTTTACATCTTGTCTTCCCAGTCACATTCAGCTACTGATCTCAGCTTCTTTCTGTGGTCAGTTCCCAAGTGTATTCTTTTCCTGACCACCTCCTGCTTCATCTAGAGTAGGCTTTTGCACGGCTTCTCTCCCCCTCTCTCCCATTCTGAGCCTTTGCTCTACCCCTTGTAACCTCTTTACTGAGAAACAATGGACCTTTTACACCAAGACAGTGAGAAAATCTTTTTTCCTGCTAGCACAACCCTCTTTGTTTCTTCCTACCCCTTTTCTGCCTGAGCATATACCTATCTTTCCTCTGGTATCACCTTTCTGCTTCATCCCCATATTGCTATCTGTGGAAGAGCTTCAGCCAGCCTGCCTTCATCTCCCTCCTCAAAATGTGTTACCTTGCTGTCGTTTTCAAACCAGTTCTGGTAGTGGGTGCTTTTAGTCCACCAGATCTCCCTGTGGCCATATTTGCCTTTGCCTTCCATGGGAGGCTCTGTAGGGCTCATCTGTTGGGTTTGTCAGACAAGTAACCTAGAAACAAAATCAAATTTCATTATCTGCATTTTAAAATTATCTGGATAATAATATAATAATCATTACTATATATGTTATAATTATTTTTGTTTATTGTCTGAATTTTATCTGGATTTCTTTTAAAAGCAAGGGGGAAATTTATCTGGAGGCTCTTTTTCTGTAGGGCTGCTCTCCAGATCTGCATGAGGGACACTAAATCTCCTTTACACAAAATACTCCATGCTCCACCAGGGTTCCAGTCACAAGCCTGATTTTACAGACCAGGACTACTGAAAACAGCTCTGATTTTGCAGGCTCTCTACTCTGTTCCTGAAGGAGCTTTTCCACCCCAGGTCAGCACCCTCCCGGTGGCTGAACAGCGGGCAGAAATGCACAGGAAAGCTGCATCAGCCGAGTTGATGCAGAGAGAAATTATGTAAGGAGCAGCAGCATGCAAAACTTCAGGGGAAGTCTCCTCTCCTGGGTTATGGTGTAGGAAGCTAACAGAAGCCTGTGCTGTTTCCTAGGCACAGCTACTCTGATTGCTATTTAATCCAGAGCTGAACGTCTTTCCAGGGAGAACAGAGAACAGGGTGGGCTCACAGACTGCAGTACTCATGTCCTTGGGCCTGCACTCTCCCCCAGCATATTTCTGATACACTTTTCAACACTAACTGGTACAGAGCCTTGTGAAAACTGGTCCAGAGGTTTAATAGGCAGGAACATCTACATTTTTACCGTTCCTGGACAAACCCCTGGCCCAGTTGTCTTCATCTTATTACAACACAGAACTCTGCTTCTGAGATAAATACCCTGAGTGCATGCGAGTATATAGATTTAAACCCCAAGATTTAGACAAATTACCTAGGTTTGTTTCTTTTTATTTAACATCGAGGACCTTTTCTCTGTATTCATTCATATCACACTCTTGCAATCTCAAGGTGCAAACCCAAGAGAAATAACATAAGCTGTGGTCTCTTCAATCTTGCAGTAGCAGAGGAGAGTGGGCACAGACAGGCTTGTGCTCGTCTTCCTAAATTCTTCTAAATTACATTTTATGCTCAAACAATTAATATTCTCAGTCTTACAGATGGCTCAGATGGGTTATAGTCAGCAAGCCCTAGGCAGGCACAACAGGCATCACTTTAAAGATGGATGGAGAACTTTCAGCGATTCCTAACCTTTTTGTGTTGTCAGTTGAGATCCAGAGCAGTGGCAAATTCTGGGCCATTTCATCTCCTCCTGAAGATGGTAACAAACTCAAGCACACCTCATGTGATTGATGTGCTGCCAAGATGGTGTGACCTTCATAGCCCTTCCTTGGTGCTCGTGGCATCCGGGTACCTTTTGCATGCTAATTTAGTAATTTCAGTCATCACAGGACATCTGAGAAGGAAAACAGAATGAAATTAAGCGGCGCAGAATCCTAGATGGTTTGGACTGGGAGGGACCTTAAAGGTCATCATGTTTAACCCCCTGCCACAGGCAAGGACACCTTCCACTAGACCAGGTTGCTCCAAGCCCCATCTGACCTGTCCCTGACACTCTCAGGGAGGGGGACACATCTGAGGCTAACAACAAAGTCAGTATCAAAATAAACTGGAACCCACTGCTTCTTGTCTCAGTGCTTTACCTGTCTAATGCCTAAGAGCTGTTCAGTGTTTCCTCCTAGGGGGATTTTCAGAGCCTTCAAATTGCTCCTCTAAAGCAGTTTTTGGTGTGTGCATATTAGTTTTCCAGACACATGCTATCACATACCTATTGAGCATATAACTCATAGCATCGTAATATTGCAGAGAAAATAAAAGTTTTAAAGCATTTAAAAACCTAGCAAATTAAAACCTGCTTGATTTATGTCTTCTGATTGATCTCGAAGTCATCTGACTGTGTTTACTAAATGTTTTGTGAGAGCAGATTTGCTGACAACACTTTCAGATTTAGAAATGGCCTTCCATTTATAGTTTCCACTGGCGGCTTCAAATAAGAAGGCTGCCACAGGCTTTTTTTGCTCAGCGCAGCAGGGATCTCCTCTCTCACCTCTGCTGAGGTGGACACTAATGCAAACCAAATATCCTTTCCTACAATACATCTCAGCTCTATTGTTCAGCTGTTACCTCTCAGACCTGTTAATGTTGCCTTCTAGGGCTCTTGTACCAGGAATATAGAGATAAATCTACACGCGAGGGAGATTGAAACCAGAAGACTGCAGGATTCCACAGACAAGACCCCGAAGAGAGTTCACCCAGTGAGGAAACCTCATCCGAAGCAGAACCTTCAAGTACCACTGAAAGCAAAGCTCCTCCACAAATCAGTCTGCTGAGGAACTCCAACTCCAGGTTCAACTTATGGCAGGATCTTCCCGAGATCCGGAGCAGCGGCGTCCTCAGCATCCTCCAGCCAGATGAGATCAAGCTGCAGGAGGTAATGGGGGAAGCTGGAGCATTTCTTAACTGGGTTGCTGCTGAAAAGGGTGAGAGTGAATTAAGTCAAATTATCAGGATTTAAGATTGAAAGCTTCATAGCAGTCACTGTAAGCCTTGCTCTTCTGTGTAGCACTGGTTAGCACCACCCACTGTTGGTTTTTTTTTGAAACTACAGGTGTTGTTCTAGATGCTGTTGCTGCTGGACATTTCTGTAGCAAAACAGAACTTTTTGGTTTTCTGATTCAGTGGTAGGAACAATTTATAAACGAAAAGAGGGATAATGAGGAGGCTCTTGCAGTAGAGCTTTTGGTTTTCCTCTTCTGAAGTGGACTTAGCAGGGTACACTACTTTTCACCAGGGAAATCTTAAGAAGGATTCAACCATTAACAGTGATGTGGTAAGAACTATGATGTCTAGTAAACTGAAAAAAAAAGAAGAAATGAGAGATTGATGAGCTTCCCTTAATTTTTAAATATTACCTGGAGTCTTACGCAAAACAGGAAAAAATTCATGACAGGTTAATTGTATTTTAGCCATACAAGCCACAGTTGATGTCACCATTTCAGTTGGCTCATAAGATGCGCTAATTTGTAGGGCTGTCTTCTAGCAGTTGAAAGGGTGGGAGTAATGCAAAACATGCAGTCACACAGCAGTTGTACAACTTGGTTGCTATTTTTGGGCAGCCGCAGGGAGCGTGCGTGCCGCTTTGTCAATGCTCAGCAACTGTTGTTTGTAGCCAGCGCAGTGCTGGGTGAAGCACTTCAGCTTTGTACCTTGTAGATGGGGTAGCTTGGGCTAACAGGCACAGCCTCTTCCTGTGGCAGGGTTTGTGGCTGAAGGTGGATAAAATTATTAGCTGCTTTTCCATGGTTCTCTTCTGTGCGGGTTTTTTCCATCATCTTAGGTCTGTTTACCTGGCAAAACGTGGTACTTCTAACCACTGACATTACAAAACACAGTGTGGCATCTGAAAAATGACAAGCTTTTCTTTTTCTTTTGGCTTCTAAACAAAGAGTCTTTTACAGAGAAACATTTTCGTAAAAGTTTGGATTATATATTTGAAAGCCTGCCACTTCTGTTGAGTTATGTTCATTACCTGCAGATGTTTTAAGGAAAAAAATCTCACTGCTGCTGAACCCCAGCACTAAGCATGCTGAATTTTGATCTCTGCATAAATAATGAGAGAAATAAAGCAGATGGAGATGGGACAGGCCTGCCTTAAAGAAATGCTATGCTTTCCCCTCAAGTGAGTTTATCAGAGCTTGAATTTTCTTCCTGTTTGTTCTGGGATTAGCACAGCGAGAGATTAGAAATTGGCTGAACATTGAATAGGTACAGTGGAGAATCTGCTTTGTGAGAAGAGTCAGGGACAGGAAACAAGGAGGGCTGGGGAATCACTGAGGCAATTACAGGAATGATGCTGAATTCAGCCTCACTATAAGCAATCACTGCCTGCTCCTGCAGCACTGGAACTGTACTTCTGGATATGAACTGGGAGTGTGAGCTGTATGTGTGAGCTTGAGGAGGTGACTCTAAAGTGTTCATCTTCATGAAGGAGGACTAGAGAAATTTACCTGTAGTACAATGCAGCAGAAACTCTGGAGTAAATGTCTTACAGACAAAATCATACTTTCCTGACCCATTTTATCTTCATAGCTGTGCTAAACACAGGATTAGAAGAGTTTGCAAGTTCTTCAGCCAGGAGAGGTAGAACAAGAGTGTTAGACCACAGGGAGGAATATCAGTATCCTCAGTATATGGAATATCAGTATATGGAATAGGCTGCCCAGGGAAGTAGTGGATTCTCCGTCCCTGGAGATATTTAAAAAGAGACTGGATGTGACACTCAGTGCCATGGGCTGGGAACTGTAGCAGTAGTGGATCAAGGGTTGGACTTGATGATCTCAGAGGTCCCTTCCAACCCAGCCAATTCTATGATTCTAAGTAGAAACAAAGTTGAAGCAAGCACCCCTGTTTACAGCTGAGGAAGGAACACAACCATAGCTGTGATGGCTTAAACAGGCAGAGAAAAAGTTGCTCATGTGCAAGTAATCTGCAAAATGAGGGAGAACAAGAAGAGGGATCCACTCTTTGTTACTGGCAATGATAAAAAATGACTAAGCAGGTTATCACCACAAGATTAAAAGAGGGACACAGGTGGTTGCCCAAGCATCAAAATGAGAAATTTGACTGGAAGAGCAATGAGTGGTTGAAAAGTGTCATGGAAGGCAAATTTGTCACTGTGCCTCATTGAAGAAATGAACCAGAAAATGGAAATATACGGGAAAGAGAGAAAACTCACAAAAAAACCAAAACAGCCAACAAACCAAACCAACAGCCAAAAAGCATGTCCAGCCCCAGCAGTTTCAGCAAAAAGAATTGTTGCAATATAGCCCATTAGCCCTGGGAAACTCAATCAGAATTCAGACAGTGATGGCCTCTGCCACACTAGCTTTTTTCATCTGAAGTGAATGTGGAGAGCAGAAAGATATAAAAACAACTGTAAGGGTTTCAAAAAAAGTGGGGTGCAAATGAGAAGAAGAGAACAAAAGAAAAAGCAAAAGATGTTAACAGACCACAGAGGTCAGAGAAATTCAGGAAATTATGTGCTGCATAATTATCTTGATAAGTCATTGATAGGGTAGTTTTAATTATCCAGACATCTATTTAGCAACAAACACTGCAAAACTTGAATCACCAAGGGCTTTCTTTGAATTAAAGAGCAAATGTAATGATGCAAAAAAGAACAAGCTGAAAGAAATGCTCATTGGGTTCTGCCATAGAGTCAACGTGGAATAAATGACAGACAAACATGTATGCTGCAGGAGCAGCAAGTAACAAGAGAGAAAACACACATAGCACATGGGATTTGAGTTAAAACAAATTCTGTCAGCAAGGGCACTAGGTTCTGAAGAGGTAGCAATACAGAAATTAGAGAAGGAACAACATTTAATCAGTGAAACCTTGTTCAGCATAAACTTTAAAGTAGCAATTGGTATGGCCTTTTTGTGGGGTGGCCTCTAGTTTATTCCTACTTCCTAGTTGAGTTCTCTACCTTTCAATTTCTTCTTGTTTTATTTACTCTATACTTTCTTTGCCTTGTTCTTTTCTGCTAACTATAATTGATTTTCCAGTGCTGTGTTCTTCTTCTGTGTTGCAGGAGATTCCAAGCTGAGTGGAGCTCACCAAAACAATTTACTGATAAAAATAGCTTTAGCAGAATATTCTTAGTCTTTGAACTGATCCCATTTTGCTAAGATGGATAAGCTTTGATAAGGTTTTTGCCAAGTATTATTTTCAATTTGGGTCACTTTGGTGTTAGAAAAAGAATCAGAAACAGGTGAATCTGCACCACATCATGGTGTCAACTTAAATCAGAGAGATGCCACTCTGAACATTTTCTTTGCTTCAGGAAAAAAGGGACTTGAACCTGATTGTATGCACTGGCGTCATGGTCTCTGTGTGGAAGAGGGTGTTTGATACATCGGTGGTCTTCCTTCTTTGTTCCATTTTCACAAGTCTCCAAATAAGATTTAATTTACTTTCCCTCTTGGATCAAACTTTAGATTTCAGACCTCCAAATTTGCTGTGCCTTTCTCCAGAGCTCTTGTGATGGACTCTGTCCTTCTGGCAGGTGGATGTCAGACTGGCCCCATGAAGGCAGCCAGGTCTGAGTTCTGGTCACAGCCAATGCTGTAGCAATGGTTCAGAACAACATCCCTTAGCAACTAGACCAGAATTCCTCCTAGTAACCTGGTGTTTTCCATGCAAAGCAGGGCTAATTGGAACAGATATTTCCAATCTGTGCAATAAAACATCATATTATCTAAATAGGAACTTAGCCTATAGGTTACTTACACCTGTCTTTAGTAACAATTGTTTTCCTTTTTTATCTTTCTAAATTTTCCTTTTCCTTTCTCAGTTTCTGCCAGAAAGTAAGCAATGAAATTATTAGCACAGCTTTATGAGACTATGAAATTTCATGAAGTCAATGGCCAAGAGGACTGATGGAACAGTGGTCATATTTCCAAGAGCTCGTTTCACTGTAGACTCAGGAAGATAGCAATTATATCAACTGACATTTAGTTCAATTTTTTTTTCCTTACTATTTTTTGCCAGTTCTGGAACCAGAAGCTCATGCCTTTTTTTTTTTTTTTTTGTGGTGACTGCTTAGAACTAGCTTCAATTATTCACAGAGAGCACATAATTCCATTTCTTAGTTGGTTACATAGATGGTTTACAGCTCATACTTACCATTCAAAAGGGAAAGAGCAATCTGGGCTGCTTGGAGAAGGCATTGGGGTCCCTGTCACTTGAGAAACTTGTGCCTTCCATGTGCAGTGGCAAATGCTCCAGGGTCTCCTCTCCATCAGTGGAGATGTTTCTGAACTTTCCTGGGTGTCCCCTGTAAATCAGAATCTTGTGCTCTGGTAATTTCACAATGGATTTCATTATTTCTTTAGAGTTTAAATCATTTGTTTAAAAATTAAAAAAAAAAAAAAGCCAATAACAACCAAGGCAAAAAGAAGAACCAAGCCACAAGACAGACCCCTCAGCTAATTTGAAAGGTATTTTTTCCATAGGCACAGGACATAATACGGTGTTTACCTGCTGCTCCTTTGGGTCTTCTTGATTCTATCTGGACCCCCTGAAGCCTCTGAGAGCCAGAACTCTGGGACTTGTCTCGACAGTGGCCCACCCTGGTTGCAGCAGAGGAGTGCTGGGCAGTAGGGGAGCTTTGGCCTTGGGATCAAAGCAGCTTTACTCTTTCAAGGAAGTCAAGACTTTCACTGGGCTACCAAAAGGTTCCTCTTTCAGTAGTGGCAGCATGGGCCAGCCCAGGAGGAGAGCCAAAGACACAGCTTCATCAAGAGATGTTTGAAGAATCTCATGATTTTCAGTCTATTCAAGCCCATGGAGAATCTTCAATTAACAGATTGGGTAGTGTTTAAGTAATCACCATTTTTTAATCTACCTCTAAACAAAGGCAAACAAACATTGGATGGAGAGTAGGTAAGGTCTGTGTGGTAACAGTGGACTGCCCCTGCAGCAGCGCTGTGGGCAGGAGGTTTTACATCCTCATGTCATTAACTGTGATTTATCTCTGAACCAAACCATCAATTTGTCTTTCTGCTTCCCCAGACCACAGCCCAGGCCTGAGGAAGTTAGGCTTTTGTACCAGAGACTTCTTTTTCAGGAGAAACCAAGGGCTGGCATTTGGGAGATCATTTTATGTAGTAGTAGTTTAAGGCTTACCATGTCTTGTTCGCAGGCTTGGTGAACTGGGTCAGAAATGGCCATGGCCAGGGTTGAGCAGGGAGCCCGAGAAACACGAAGGAGGAAGGGGGAGCCCATGAAGTGCTTTTACTTGTGCAGTTCCCCAAAATCAGGGTGCTTCTGTGTGATGAGAGAAAAGAGAAAAACTCTGCTGGAGAGAGTCAATGGAAGGAAATGTAGTCAAACAACTTAGGAAAGTGGATAGAAGGAGAGAGGGATGATGGTTGAGGGAGGAAATCTTCCCATTCCCATCACTTACCATGGGGCTTGCCTCTCTCCATGCCCTCACTTTGCAAGGGTGGGTGGGAGGTCCTCAACCTGTGTAGCACAGACTTGTCTCATTACCACTGCATCTGCCTCTCCATAGAAGGTACCTGCTGATCTCCTTCTCTGGAATTCTTCCCAGGCCATGTTTGAGCTGGTTACTTCCGAAGCCTCGTATTACAAGAGTCTGAATCTGCTGGTGTCTCACTTCATGGAGAATGAACGTCTGAAGAAGATCTTACACCAGTCTGAGGCACACATCCTCTTCTCCAACGTCCTGGATGTTATGGCTGTCAGTTGAGCGGTAAGAGCTGCTGCTGGATGGGTGTCCAGCTGCATGGCCTCTCCCTTTGCTAACCTCATCTGTGGAGGGATGACACGGCTGGTACCCACTGCCTTTTCAAAGAGCCTGTGGCCACATTTGTTTGCTTTGAACCCCAAGGGCTTCTTCTGGGAATTATCTGGGACAGAGAGTCACAAATTAATGCGAGTGCTGGGTTTCTCCTCTAGCTTCCTGATGGACCTGGAAGCAGCGGGTGGAGGAGAATATTGTCCATCTCGGATGTGTGTGATATTGTCTACCAACATACAGTTAATCACTTCTCTGTCTACATCACCTATGTCTCCAACCAGACCTACCAGGAGAGAGCTTACAAGCAGCTTCTGTGAGTCCCAGTGCTTGATACTCTTATTTTTCAAAATTGTACAGGCCATGGATTTAGCCTGCAATTTTGATGTTTCTGAGAAAGGGCTCAATAGTACAGCAGCAGGATTTTCCACTTCACTGGGTTTCACTGCACCTATAAAAAGAAAAACAATTAAAAGGCTTTAATAAGGTTGAGGTACTATAGTGTGCAGGTAACAATCAAGTACATTCAGAGCCAGCAGTTCCCAACTGTGGGAAATATTTATGTTGTTCATAGGGACATGCTCTTGTGAGATGGATGTATTTTAAAAACTGAAAGTAGTGGCAAGAAAGGCCAAGCTTATAGTAGAGATCTTTGTTGACAAGAACAGCCACTTCTTTTCCTGAGTTTCTCAGTGAGAGATTTGGCCTTCCCAAAGCTGAGAATTCGTGGGTTTTTTGTTTGGTTTGCTTTTGTTTTGTGTTGTGGGTTTTTTTTTTTCCAGAAAAAAAAAAATCTTAAAAAAACCCCCCAGGCTCTTTTCTCCACATTCTGGTGTTACACAAACAGATATTGCCTAGGCCTGAGGATACAATCCAAGATATTTTTGAAACATTTTTCAATTTTAGCAAGTCTTTTGGTCCAGTAGGAATCCCTCACACCAGCTCAAAACAACGAGTGCCCTACAAGCTTGTCTTTGAGCAGGAGAATTAATTTTTCTTTAGTTACAATGTCCTGGATTCTTTCAGGACAGCCCATTGCTTCCTCCCGGTAGCAGCAGCTGGTTCAGAGAGATGTAGCAAGCCCTAATCCTTCTCTTTCACAGCTCTCCAACTTCTGAGGGAAAACACCAAAACCAAAAAGAAACACAGCACAACACTTTGAGGGGCCTCTGTTGAATGTGGCCAACTGTTCTCTCCAAAAGGAGGGTACTTCAGGGCCTCCTTCATTCAGAGGTGAGCAGTTTAGTTGCAGATATAAACAGTTTGCTTTAGAGCCAGTAGTGGATCTCTCAGGAGTGGAGCAGCAATAGGCTGCGTTACTTGAGCATCAAAAGGAGCTGTTGGAGGTGGAGGTATTCCTACATAGCAATTTAGAGGGCAGTGATATTTTTTTATCTGTGGGAGAACCTAAAAGCAAATTGCAAAGCATAGACTTGCTTCCACAGGCTGCCATAGCTGGCACAAGAATTTTGCAGCACTTAGCTGAACTGAAAGCCTGAGGTGTGTCACTGTCCCCCTGTTTGTCTGTTCCTCAGACACGTACAGGTCCTGCTGTGGCTCTGGTGAGTCACACCATCACACACGAACCTGCTCCAGGAGGGAAAAGCACTAACAAAGGCTTCTCTTGGATGGTTGCAAGTCACATGAGGGAAAGACAGGTTTTGCATAATTAGCAATGTCTTCTCATTTGTGCTATTGCTGCTAGCCAGGGCTCTGGCAGCCTTAGTCCTCCTCAGGGCCCCACAGTGGCCAAGAGGCATTGTCTGTGCTGATGGCAGCTGGGGCTGCTCTGTGAAGCTGTGCCCACAGCCCTACAGAGCCTCATCTGCTTCAAACACCACCATGGGAAGGGCTGGGCATGGCCCCTAGTCTTCTCAGCCTGGATTATGATTTCCATCCCCAGCTAAGCAGGCAGGAGTAGCCAAGATTAAGCTGTTTCATGGCTTGTCTTGTTCTTATGGCTGTGTGAATTTCACCTTGTCACAGAGCTCCAACTGTGTAAAAATACATAATTATGCCTCTGACTCATCTACTTGGACACACACCCCATTCACACACACCTACGCACGCAGCGTATGCTGCTGAGCTAGATGTGCTACACATGTGAACACTACCAGAGCTTGTACATTAAAAGTGTATTTTCTCCCTCCCCCTATGCTATAAATAGTTCTAGATTTGAACCAAAATACACCTAAAAGCATTCAAGTCCTCTCCTCCCCTCTTACCTCTTCTTAGGAGAGGCCAGGCAGATGCTGTCTCTGGGACTGAGCTGTTTTTGGGTCACCAGCCACACACTGGAGTTGCAGGCTGGGTAGCACTCGAAGCCCTCACTTTTTGTGTGTCTCCTCTCAGCCAGGACAAGCCAGCTTTTCGGGAGGTGATCTCTCAGCTGGAGCTGGATCCCAAGTGCAAGGGCCTGTCCTTTTCTTCTTTCCTGATTCTGCCCTTTCAAAGGATCACTCGGCTCAAGCTGTTGGTGCAGGTAGAGTTTTTTGTTCTTCTTTCGCTCTCCCAAAGGTCTTCTGGATCACTCCTGGAATTCTATTCAGCAGTTCTAAATGAGGCTTAGAGACAGCCAAGATCAGGCCTAGAGCTAAATGAAGGATGAGGCATTTCTGTGGAAACAGGCACTCTCAACAACTATGGAAAAGAGATTTCAGTCACTCAGAAGCTCTTCTCATATTAATGTTGAATTTGCCAGAGAGCTGAGCAAAAGAGTTGAGGAGAAACTTTGTGGAGCTGCTAGAGGGAGTAACAATTATCCCATTAACCCAGCTGCCTGGTGGTGAGGAGGCTGACCCACAGATGCATAATGCAGAACAGCTGAAGGACATGAAAATACTCTGTGTGTAATGCCCAACATGGTGATGGTTGGGACCAGGTTTTGCCAGCTTGTCTCAGCACTGTGCTGGAGGACATGCTTCTAAGGATGAGGAAACAACTCTGTCCCAAATGGGCTTACCCACTGGGATTAGACTAATAGTGCCAGCTCTAGTATTGTTTAGTTATTCATTTATTTTTATAAAATAGGAGTCTGCCCACTATAGTCCTTTGAGATGTAAGGTCAGATTCTATTGACAGGACAGGTTCTATTGAAAAAGAGGAACAAAGAGGTGAGAGTCACTATACTCTGTCACCTGGCCTGTAGTTAGGCTAATGGCTAGGATGAGCCTGAGGCTAGCAAACTGACTTTCTACACTGTCAGACTGGGATCAGAATTAACCCAGCCTTTCCTCCCCTGCAGAATATTTTGAAGAAAGTGGAAGAGAAGTCTGACAGGGAAAGCACTGCCCTCGATGCCCATAAAGAACTGGAAACAGTAAGTATGAATGAGCTAACTGAAGATCAGAGATTAAACCATCGTGCTTCTTTCCCTCCTCCCCAGAGAAGATCTATATACTACATTCATTCCTGGAGCTGTCCCTTTGAATCCAGTCACTGTATTTCAAGAGTAATTTTTTTTTTCTTAAGTTTTCCTTGCTGTCAAAGCTGAACCAATCTAGCAGCACTTGAATATCAGTAATGAGGTGTTCCCTTGCTAACAGTATGTTTCAGCTGGAGCAAAGGGCAGAGAGAACATTTTGCCTTGGGGCCTTCAAGAATGTAGACTGTTTTTGCAGATACCTGAAGGTGATGGATCCTATGGAGACATGCAATTAGCTGCAACAGGCAGCATGTGACAACTGTGTCAGGTTTCCTACAACACAACAACTTCCTTCTCTGAGCTAGAGTAACAGTTTAAGTTCTCAGGCCTGCTTTTAGCTCTCTACCCTGAAGCCAGGAGGTAGATGTGATGTTCAGTCGTGCTGTGCACCGAACACTGGGAAGGCACTTGGTTGATTTCCTCCCAGGCTGCCCCTGACATGGCCAGACAAGGCAATCCCACCTCCAGACTACCTGTCTGTCAGGCTAGAATGTCAACCTCAAGGAACAGTTGCAACTTGTGACTGAAATGCTAGGAAGAAATGGGCTCTTGGGCTTGCCCTGAACTAGGCTAGGAAGTGTACCCTTTGGAGATCGCTAGGGATAAAGACAGAGACCTTATCAGAGAAAAATGTTCTGCATGACTTAGCACTTGCAGAATCCCTTGGCACACACCTGGCAGCCAGTTGTTTTTCCATTGGTCAGAAGCCTGAGGAATGCTGTTCCTGTAGGATGATGCTTGCAGCTGCTGATGAAAGAATGCTCTTTTATATTCAGCTGTCAGTGACTCGGGATCAAGTCTCCCTTTGCACAGTTACTTATGCGTAAGAGTTGAAATTTAGATGCCCAAGATCCAGCTAGCTACAGGCATCACAAAAGAGGTCATCTGGTGCTTATTTTCTCTGTAGGTGTCCTGTTTGAGAGGCTTATCATGTCTTCAGTTCCTGATATTGTGGATTTTGAGTAGCAGAAACAGAGCACAATGTGGAGCTTGTTCTCCAAAGTAATTTTTCTGCCTAGGCAGTTCTCAAGAGAGTTGCTCCTTATGAAACAGGCAGTGGCATCTAGGTTAAGGTCCCTGTAATAGGGTAGTGCCTGCATGTTGGTTGTGGGTTTTCAGTTAAAAGTTTGTGCTCAGAACACAGCCGGGCTCTGTGTGATGAATGTCCCTGGGGCGTGTCACAGACTTGGCATCTGGAGCTGCCTGGCAGAGCCACAGCTTTTGCATCTTTGGCATAGAGATCTTTAGCTTCATTCTCTTCTTGAGTATGATACTGCATGTGTACTTGTTTCAGGTGTTGGGGGCAAGGAAGATGAGATACATGGTGTGTCAGGAGCTGATCCCTTTGCTGTGCAAACAGAAGTGTTGCTTAATACTGTCTGGTTCAGTAACTGAATGCAGCCATCAAACATGTCCTCTTACATTCAGCTTCCAGCTGAGTGTTGGGTTTTTTCCCTTCTGTTTTACCTGCCAGTACAGGAGAGTTTGGCTTGGGTATGTCAAGGCATGTACCTTATCATCATCAGGGCACATACCTTGTCACCATCAGGCCTTTCTTCTCACCTGCTTAAGGCCAGTGGAGGCAAATCTTTCTACCCTCTGTTTCCCAGGTGGTGAAAGCATGTAATGAAGGTGTCAGGAAGATGAGCCGAACAGAGCAGATGATCAGCATCCAGAAGAAACTGGAATTCAAGATCAAGGTATAGGCACTGGCTGGTGACCCTTTGCTGGCAGCAAACCAGCAGCATGTGGGTGTTGCATGCACAGCCACAGCAGCAGCAGCCCAGGTGTGCTCCTTTCCGTGTGTGTCCTGTGGTGACCAGGTCCACCTGTTCCCTTCTGGGGCTAGTGAAGGGGACAATGCTGCTGTGGGCACTGTGTGCACTCTGAGACCAGTGTGTTGTGCCTGGACACAAGTGTGACACACTGGCATCAAAGCATTCATCCACAATTGGTGGCTCCTACTCCAGCACGTGGTTCTGGCTCTTCCCTCTCATCTCTTCAAAATGCAAGGCAGCTTTCAGCTATTGTGCTACATTACAAATCGCATTCAAGGGAAATATAAAACACGAAGCAAAACGCTTCAAAGGTGGAAAATATCAAAATTAATCTGTCCCACCTTTTTTATCCATCCCTGCATTTATGTATTACGTCCATTCTCTAATTACCTGCTGATGATCTATTTTGGCTCCACTGAGGGAATGACAATTAATATTTAGAGATGTCTGACAAGATCTCATTTAATCTATGCCATGAATCTCCAGTGCTGGAGTATAAAGCTGCCAGTTCTCAAGTGCTGTAGAGATGCTTCTCAGATTTGTCTGATTCCCAACTTCAGTGGGCTTATTTAGCTTCTTAGTAACCTTTTTATGTACTTGGTCAGCTGAACCAACTAGTGAGAAACCCATTTAGCCTGTTTTTTTTATGGTAGCCAAAAGGCCAAATAGGGTAATTTGAAAGTCAGTCCCTCTGATCAGAAATGCTCAGCCCAGGTGTTGAAATACAAGATCTCCAAGAAACAGATCAGGCTGCACAGGGTGTAGCCTCGTGTTCAAATCCAGTGAGCTGTGGTGATGGGAGCTCACCACCCTTCCTTCTGCATCTCCTGTTGCTTTCAACATCCTGACTACATAAGCCCTGTGGTCTGCTCTCCTGATCTTTACTGTCTTTTCCTCACTTCCAGTCTGTGCCCATCATCTCTCACTCCCGCTGGCTGCTGAAGCAGGGGGAATTGCAGCAAATGAATGGTCCAAAGACATCACGAACACTTCGCACTAAGAAACTCTTCAGAGAAATCTACTTGTTCCTTTTCAATGACCTGCTGGTACTTTGCCGGCAAATTCCTGGGTGAGTGCAAACATTGGAATAGTACTTGGGGCATTTTATTACTCTTTTATGCCTCTGGGTTTAGCCAGGCTGTGCTGCTGCTGTGTCCCATGCATGGCCTGACCTGTACCCCCCCCACACTCCAGCAGTCACCTTGCCTTTGAGCACAGTTGGCTCTTCACAAGTGGCACAGCTCACTCCAGCTGGAAGCTGAAGGCAAACAGGACTTGAACATTCCAGGACAGGTCTGCCAGCAGGGTAAGGCAGCACATATCTACCACTGTCTGCAGGGTGGCAGCGAGCTACATCAACTGGTGGGCTGACCCAGGAGGCCTATTTCCCTGTCAAGAAATGAGTTTTGACTCATCACTGCCTGACAAAGAGCTCAGACATAGTCAGTTAAGCTTCTCAGAAAGCAGGCTGAAAAACTTGAGCAGCAGAGGGGAATAAATTTAGGCCTGAGGCTTGAGTTGTATTTGACATGGTGTAATCTGCCCCAGGAGGAGGAGAACATCATCATGCTTGGAACTATGTCTTGTGCAACTAGATACGAGTGAAATGCAGCAGCCCAAACAGATGGGTCCCAGAGAACAGCGGGTTCTTTGTAGCCTTCACTGGGCTCGGCGGTAGAGAGCATCGCAGTCATCCAGCACCGCTAATAAATGTGTCACCGCAGCGTCTGCCTGCCTGGAAATGTTTTGCTTCTGCAGCAGCTAGGATCCAGAAAACACGAAGGCAATTTGCAAGCAGGAATGAATTAAGCCTCAGAGTCCCCTCTGAGGGGGAACTGTCTGTGTTTTGTACGTGGGGAGCTTGGACAGAGCAAGCAAACTTGTTCTAGGCCCCATGGTATGCCTATGGCTGTTGCTTTGTGGTGGGTTTCCATAGCCACCCGCTCATCCCTCCCCACAACAGGACATTTGTTTTCCTCTTGCCGTGCAGTGGTTCCCAGTCTGTGTCCTCAGTGCAGTTCTGGGTGGTGGAAGCCAAAGTCTCCTGAGATAACTGCAGTTTTTCCTACTCTTCTCTTTTTACCTCTCCCAGAGACAAGTACCAAGTGTTCGACTCAGCTCCCCGGGGACTTCTTCGGGTAGAGGAGCTGGAAGATCAGGGGCAGAGTTTGGCCAACGTCTTCATCCTGAGGCTGCTGGAGAATGCTGATGACCGGGAGGCCAGCTACATGCTGAAGGCATCGTCCCAGTGAGTACAGCAGTCACCCTGCCCCCCAGCTCTTGAGGCTGAGCAGGGTGAGCAGGGTAGACAGAGGTCCCACTGCAGCTGGGCTAGCCCCACAGACCTCTGCCCAGAAGCACACTCCTGAGTCTGCCTTTGTCCTCACCTGTGGAGAGGCACTGGTCACCAGGGCAGGTTTCTCTCCTGTGACATTTGTAGCATCCAGGGTGGGGGGCCCACAGGCACACTGCGTTTGGGGACAGACAGGCCACAAACCAGCCCTGGCATGGTCACAGACCACAGAACACCCAGGGTGCACACCAGGCAGGCTCCAGCCCTGAAGACCAAGGCTGTGCCTGACCAGCCCTGTGAAACCAAGTGGCTCCTGCTTGTAGGCAGAGGTGGGAGAAGCTGCTGCTTCCTCAGTGCCAATGCTGATCTCCCCCTACCCTTCTGTTACTTGGGGCCTCCTTGTATCCCTGGATACAAGCTCAGCCTGGGCAAACAATTCTGCTGTGCTAAAACAGACTAGGCTGATTTGCAGCCCAGGGTATGGCTTTCTCATTGATCTAAGCCTTCTCTAGGGCCAGTGCCTGGGCTGTTACAGCAGTACAGCATGCATACCCCCAGCCCCATGTTAGCTTGCTGTCAGTAGGCCAGCATTCACCAGCCATGTCTCTCCAGCTGGGACCACATGCTGCTGCAGCCCCAGGAGCTGCCCCCCAGCCACCTCAGCACAGCACTGGGACCAGGAAAATGAGCCCCCCAGCTCAGTGAGGAACTGCACCTTGTCCCCTGACATGTGGCTGCAGCTTTGCTCTGCTGAAAATAGAGACATCAGTCAGGTTATGCAGGGCAAACGCACGTGTGACGTCTGTGAGATGGAACTCTGTGGAGGGCAATAAACCAGGCCAGGGCTTACCTCAGCTCAGTTGAAGCTCTGTGCTCTTACATCCTGTCTTGTCTTCTAAATGGCCACAGCAAGTATGTCATCCAGCACACAGCTTGCCAACAGGCTGAGCTGAGGGGAACCCTGGGGCAGCGCCAGCCCCGGGGCTTCTCCAGCACTTGGGGAATCTGCACCCTCCTGCTGCAGGCTCAGGTTCTGTGTAACAGGGTGCTGGATCTGGCCATGTGCTCACACAGGGGGCTTGTCTGACCCACTCCCAAGTGAGCAGGTACCCCTTACTATGCCACAGGCTCCATCTGCAGCTGAATTAATCAGCTCTGCCCTTTAAATGTTCCTGCACAGCAGCTGCAGGAGTAAATGGTTCCTTTAACTGCTTTTCCCCAGGAAAACTGCTCTGGTTGACCTGCCCCAGCCAGGAGCTGCCTTTGCTGGTTAGAGGGTGCCAGGACCCCACCTGCTGCTCCCCAGAGGGGGATACTGCTGCAGTGGGGACAGCCAACCAGGAACCCTGCAGCAACCCCATGTCTTGTCCCACCCAGGGTGTGCAAGGGGGGGGGGGGGCGGGGAGGGAACTAGCATCACTAGGGAGACCAGGGCCCTGGGGGGAGTAGGCAGGAAAAGGCTATGAGAGGAAGAATGAGGAGCACAGGGCTGGGGCCCCTTCACCTCTCTGACACTCACGGGCTTGGTTTGTCTCCCCTGTATAGGAGTGAAATGAAGCGCTGGATGATTTCACTGGCCCCAAACCGGAGAACCAAGTTTGTTTCATTTACATCCAGACTTGTTGGTAAGAGAATCAGCATGAGAGCCAGGAGCTCTTCACCCCTACCCCAGGGCACCTTATTCTTCTCCAATCTCAGTCCAGCAGCAGCCCCAGGCCTCTGCCAAAGCTGAACCTTCTCCCTGGGCTCCCCTCGTGTTTCCACCATCGATGCCCACATGCCCCTGGGCCTGGCCATGCCCTTTCTCCCCTCCAGCTGAGGCTGGGCTGCACCCAAGCTGCTTAGGGGAAGACTGGTGGCCATGCACAGCCTCCCCACATAGAGTTCTCTGCCTTCCTGGTGTCTGGGGCACTACCTTGGCCCTGCAGGTTTCTTACCAGGTCAGGGGGGCTGTCCACAGCACTGGCAGTGTCCCACCTGCCCACACTATGCTGGCCTGCAGCGGGCTCCCTCCCACACTACCCCTCACCCTATTCCCCACAGACTGCCCACAGATGCAGTGCGTCCACCCCTACGTGGCCCAGCAGCCGGATGAGCTGTCCTTAGAGCTGGCTGATGTCCTCAACATCCTGGACAAGACAGATGATGGTACCAGGGAACGGGATGGGGCTGGGCTGGGAATCCCTGTGGAAGGGTGGGCACCACCCTGAGCTGTCAAGCAGACAGAAGGGGTTCTCGGGGCAGGGATAGACCCTGGCATCAACACCACAGCCAGGAGAACTAGCACCTCCTAAGACTCAGCACATCCTGGCTGCCCTGAGCTGTGGACGTTGGCTGTGAGCCATGGCAGTGCTGACAGCCCCCCAGGTGTAACCTAGAGTTGCCCTCACCTTGGTGATGCTTCACAGCAACCTGGTCCCAGTCTCTGGGGAACACTTGCAGCTGGTGAACTTGGTCACGTTGGGTGTCCTCTGGGGTGGCATTTTGTGGCAGCAGTGGCTGCTTTCTGCTGGCATTTCTGAAACCAATTGTCCTGACATGATGCTGCTCAAGCAAGCAGCCCTCCCCTTGGCTAGATTTACAAACTGGCTCCACTCCAGCACAGGCCTCTGATCAGCTTCCAGATAGCACTGCCAGCTCCATAGGCAATTCCCAGCAGCTCTTCTAGAGCAGGAGCAAGAGCCAGTCCTTCCCCATTTATGCCTGTCTCTGTCTCTGCTCAGGCTGGATATTTGGGGAGCGTCTTCATGACCAGGAGAGGGGCTGGTTCCCCAGTTCTATTGGGGAGGAGATCCTGAACCCCAAAATTCGAGCCCAGAACTTGAAGGAGTGTTTTCGGGTGCACAAGTCAGATGACAGTCAGCGGAGGAAACTCGGCAGCAGAAACCGCCAGTGACCCCCAGTGTCCCCAAGCATCCGGAGTGGCTCTGGGAGCAGGGCAGAGGACAGAGGCTGCCAGCAGGGAGGATGTGGTGGTGGTGGTGGTGCCATGAGACATGGAGCAGGACTTAGTGTGCTGGAGCAGGCACACATGCCCCCGCACCAACAGACTGCAGTTCCCGGGCTCCCCGCAGCATTGAGCCTTTCCTGGAGATCATTGGGTCGAACTGGTTCCAATAACCCTTTCCAGGAGCTCTGTAAAGGCCCAAAGTGCACACACCAAATGGACACGGCCCAAAGGCCACCAGGTGTCTGCTGACCCCTGCTCCCCCGGGGCTGGGTCAGGTCTCTTGGGAAGGGCACGTGGCCACAAACATAATGAAGCAATTAACACCACCCAGGTCAAGCACCTGCAGCTCATTGCACCTTTCGAGTTCAGGGGTCTCCTAAGGCTTTCTGTTTCTGCCCCTGTGTGATGCCCAGGAGCCATCTTGCCACCTCTCACATGGCCTATTGGTACCAGGCTGGGACTAGCGCCAGGAATCCCACCTCCACAGCTCTGCTGGGCCCATTCCCATTGCAAGATCCTCAGTCTATTCCCAGTCAAATGCTCCAAAACACTCCGTGCCCAGCCCTGCTCCACCAGCAGCACAGCATCGCCGGCCTGACCCACATCTCTGCCTGCTTGATAGCTTTGGAGTGCAGCATCCACCTGCAGAGCCTGCCACTGCCACCTGCCTGGGACATACAGCTCTGCCCCTTCTCATCCACAGCAGCTCCACCAGGCCCGGGCTGCCACACAGCCCCTCAGAGGTGATACCCAGGAGCTGTTGTCTCGCCATGGCTGCCCGCATGCTTGTGACCCACACCACCCAGTTGCCCATGCCCTGTACAGCCCTGCTGCCCCTCCCCACGTGTACAGAAGCCCCGGGTGGCAGTGGGGCCGCTCTCCTCCCAGATGCGGCGCTGCGCATTGTGTGGAGCTCCGGGCACAGCACTGACGCCCGTGCAGCCTGTCGGCAGCCTGGCCCTGCACCCTCCCAATCGTGGCCACAGCCAAGGCCTCCCGGCTGCAGGCTGCCCCCCACGGCCAGAGCCCACCAGGGAGGTCAGTTACCTGGCACCTTTCCTTAGCACTGCAGAGGAGTTTCTCGGTCACCGCAGCACTCCCTGGTGGTGCCGGGGTTGTGCTGGAAAAGGGAGGGACAGAGAACAGCTGCCTGCCAAGGAGGCAGCTCCAGAACAAGGAGTACGACCACGCCTTGACGGGCTGGGGAGCTACTGGAGGGGGCTCCAGAGCCCGTCTTGGGGCTCTCCATTCTCTCCCCACAGCTCCAGGGCAGCCCCCCGGACCAAACAGAGGGCAAAGGGGTTGCCCCCCTGCCCCAAGCCCAGTGCTCCCACATTAGCACAGGGACTGCACTTTCCCCAGCCCCCTTTAGCACCCCAGGGAGGGCCCTGAGGCAGCAGCCAGAGGCTCCTGGCCCCTGCCAGCACACAGCCCAGAGCTGAGGCTGGGAAATTTCTCAGCCCCCAGCTGGTGCATAGCACATTCACTGGGGTCACGCCATGCTAGATCCCCCCAAAAGCCCTTCACAGACAGCCTTCTGAGCATACCCAAACCTCCAGCTCAGGGTACAGACCTTGCAGCAGGCACCAGTTCTCCAGTGCAAACACCAAGGGAGGTTCAGCTCTTGGAAGCCCCTAAAATTGCCTGAAATTGGCACATCCCAGATCTCCCACTTCACAACCCAGCCCACCCCACAGGCACCTGCCCGGGATGTCATTCACAGTGCAGAAATGCTCCCTTACCTGTCAGAAATATCTTTCACTAGTGGAGGTACTGTCCCAGGCTCCTAAGTTCCTCACTGCATTTTTATGTGGGGGGAGAGGGGCCCAGGGTTGCCACAAACTATCCCATGCCCCACTGCCAAGCCCCAGGACTCTCCCCAGCCTCTCTTGCTCTGTTGTGACTTTCTAGGACTGCGCACCCCAGGTACAGGCTGTGCCATTTTCAGGCACCAAGTGGCATCCAGTGTTATTCCCTCAGCCCCAGCCCTGCACGCCTCCATCTCAGTGGTCTCCAGTGTTGTACAGGGCCAGGCCTGGGGCCCACAGGCGCAGCTGGACCCCCCTTCCTCCCCCCCCAAGGGGCTGCCTCAGCAAACTGAGGGGGAACTTCTTGTCTCGTTTTTCTGTGTGATAAAATACAGCTGAGTGCAACACACCTGTGTCATCTTCTTCCCCTCACACCAATACCCACCTCTGCGCCAGACCCCTCAAATGGTGGAGGTAAACCGGCCCAAAGGGTGGGAGTGGGCCTGAACACAAACATGGGGTGGGGTGAGAGCAGGGAGGTATTGGGGTGGTTTACACCAACCAAACAACCCAAGGAAAGCTGTGCAAGGTGAGCCCAGGTGAGCTGCTTCCTGCTCAGAGACCGTTGCTGCCACAGATCTCTCCTGGGTGCTGTGGTGGAGCATGCCAGGGCTGGGTGCTCTAAGGAGATCTGTACACCAGGAACAAAAAGTACTCAGGGGCGGCTGCATTGCAGCACAGAGGTTGGAGCACCCTTGGCTGCTTTTCTCCTCAAAGGGGCTGCTGGCAGATGGGGAGCGGGAGCAGGGCAGGGCAGGAGACAGACTGGTTGTGTTACAGAAAACACTTTTACTGTGTTCAGGAGGCTGAGAACTTCCTCAGCGTGATGATGACCAAGGCCACAAGCACAGATGTGCCCAGAAGGGAGGCGATAACAATGGCACCGATAGCCCCGGGCCCCAGTGAGCCTGCAGAGAGAGAGAACAAAGTGGTGTGAGGTCAGAGGAGCTGACTGTCCCACATGGAAAGGGCTGGGACACCCCAGAGCCAGCATGTCCCCAGCCACCTGGCCACACTCCCACCCAGAACACACTGCACTGGCCATGGTGGCCATTCCCCGGTCCCTGCACAGCTGAGCTGTGTTCTTGTCCCCCCCCTGGCCAGGGAGGGGCTTGTACCAGAACCACATTGTGAGCACCTGCATGCAAGCCCTCATCAGCCACCTACCATCCCCAGCATCCAGCCGGTGCTGGTGGGTCGTGTCCTCAGGTTCCAGCTCGGGAGTGTGCGGGGGGAAGGCGGTGGCATCTGACAGTCGAGTCGTGGTGGCAGCAGCATCGAAGGGACCGGCACCAGAGGGCAGCTCGGGAGGATCGTTCCAGAGGGCGGGGACTGTGCCCTGGGGGTACTCTGCTGGAAGATGGGTGCCCACTGTCACTGCCCGCTGCTGCTGACAGCTTATGGCCACCACAGCCCACCAGGGCCCTGGGCTCCAACTGCCAAGTGCCCCAGGGTGAATGATGGGTGACCCAAGGGCTGAAAAACCCCATGGGGCAGACCCCCCACCCCTCCACAGGGCAGCACCTCTGCCCAGCACCCCTACTCAGAGCTGTCACTGGCAGTGGTGGCCACAAGCTTTGGTGGCAACCTGGTGTGTAAAGGAGCTCCCCACGACCCTTCAGCCTCTCCTCCTGCACACATAGGCCCTGCCTGAACATCTGTGTCCAGTTTGCTCCCAGGGCTGTCACATTCCATCTACAAGTGGTCGAGCCCCCTGTGCTGGCCAAAGTCACATAACCAGAAGGTCCTTCTATCCCACACCACCAGCCCACGTGTAGGGTGGGGAGACACCGGCACTGCCCAGGACAGGGCTGCCCCACACAGGAGCCCACGAGTGTCCCTCTGCCCTGTGCTGGAGGGGTGACAGAGGGGCCAGGCCCTGTTTGATGTCACTGTTCAGCTCTTGTTACTCCTTCCTGCTGTAGGGCCAGGATGAAGGCAGAGCTCTCTCTGTCTGCCTTTGGCTGAGCCCAGTGCTCCCTGTTAATGCCCAGCTTGTTCAGGTAGAAATGGAAGACATTCCACAGCTCCCTGCTGAAACCACTGGGAATGTCACACTGGGATAGGAAAAAAAAAAAAAAAAAAAAGAGGTGGGGGAGAACAAAAACCAAACAGCATAACAGCATCCAGTACCAGGGCCCACCTGAGCTGACACCATGGTGATCTGGGCTGGGAAAGAGGCCAGCAGGAGCTCCAGCAGTGTCCCTCAGTGTGCCAGGGGCATTCAGAGGTAGCCCCAGCACTGCCTGGCACAGCAAGAGAGGTGACAGCAGCACACCTGAGTGCCAGCCCCAGCTTCAAGTGCCTGGAGCCCTCCCTGTCTCCCCTGGCACCCTGTGGGAGAGCACTGAATAACCAGCACTAAGAGGCTCCACCACACTCCCCATAGGAGCTTTGCAGTAGAAGGAGGACCAACCCCAAAACACCTTTGCTGCCTGTTCAACCCCCCTGCTAGGACTCCCCGCAGGGCTCATATCCAAGAGTGGCTCCCAACACCCTTGGATCTGTTTGAGGCTGCCTGCAGACTCAGGAACACAACAGATTCCATACTGGATTTGCTAGGTTTAACTCCTAGGCACTCGAGCTGCCAGTCTGAGCTCAGGTTGTGCCAGGTCAGGCAGACAGCACCAGCACACTCCAGCTGCCCACCCACCCCAGGAGACACCAGGAGAAGCAGTGAGCACCAGGTCCTCACACTCTTGGTACGGCTGTAGTCACTGCATCAGAGGTGGCATCTCAAATGCCAATATGAGCACACATGACATTTGTGCTCCACCAGGGCTCCCCAGAAACACCCAGGCCCTTCACAGGGCTCTCCCCAACCCATTCTACAAACCCAGCCAGCAGAGCTGGAGACTCACATCCCATCCAGCAGCTCTTCCAAGTAGTGCCATTTCCAGTGGACCTCTCTTCTATAAATCCTGTGCTTTGGCTACCAGAGGAGAGATCAGGAGGAAATACAGAATTTGGAGAGTAAATGTAGTTAAAACAACAAGGAAAGGACCTGAGCAGAGCTGGGGCTGTTTGGTTAGCAGTGGTGATGTTAGGATGCTGTTGGTTTAGGCACACAGCAAACACAAAAATGCTTTTGAAACCCTGGTCCCAGCCTGCTTTGGCAAGTGGAGAAGCTCCACACACGAGCTACACTTCAGCCATGACCTTCCTGACTGTGTCAACACCACCAGGGCCAGCACCAGCACCACAGCCCCTCTCATCTGCCAGGAGAATCCCCCCACCAGAAGAATGCCATTGCTGCACTTCCCAGGAATGTTTCTCTCGCCAAAGCCAAAAGGACTGGGTGTACCCTCACATCTGACCCCAGGGAAAGTCTCAGATGATCTGTAACAGACATAGGCACTGGCCGGGGAGGTTGTAGGACCTGGAGGGGATCTTCACAACTCCGTGTTCTCAAAGGGACAAAGAGGAAGTGCTTACCCCTTCCAACCATAGCTCTTTTTCTAACTGGGGCCACGGTTCCTGAAAGTCTCTCCTGTCCCCAGTTCCTCTAATTCCTGAAAAATATTGCAGCCCCCTAAGCAGGGCACAGAGCTAATATTTCATAGCAAAATAAAGAGGAAATGGTTTCATTTGCTTATGATCTCATTGATTTTTAAGACCTGAATAGAAGCCTGGACGGCTTCTGGATATGTATCTTGTTCACTCTCCTCACCTGTTAGCGACACTTTCAGTTCACCCTCGCAGAGATAGCACAATGTGCCAAACATGCTTTTGCTGTCCCGAATTGTTGCAGTTTTCCCTCAGCAGTGCTTCACCCAAGGGAAACACAACCCTCTCCCTTTAGCAGGCTCCAGCTCCTTGTTGACCAGAGCTGTCAGCTCAGGAGCAGTACCCACAAAGTGCAACACCCAACTCTAAGCATCACTGAGAGAGCCAGGGATGGCTGCTGGGTCCCCCCTTTGGTTCCTGCACCTTGATGCTGCTAGAGCAGACGCTGAGAGCCCTGCTGCAGACACCGGGGGAGAGAATCACATGGGCACTGTCCCCAAAGAAGGCTTCCAGCAGGCAGGGCTCACCAGAGAGAACCCACTGCAGCCAGGCAGAGCACCTGCCCACAATAAGCACTTTTCCTTCCAAGACTGGCTTTTCATATTCCCTCCTGAACTAACAGTTTGTCTCTTCACATGCCTGCCTGCTTGAGAAGCCCAGCCCAGCCACCCACACAAGGCCCCCCACACATCCAGCAGGTTTCTTTAAGGCCCAGAGCAGATGTCCAGCAGAGCGGCGATGGATGCCATGCTCCCACTTCAGCCCTCTGGTAAAGGGTGGGAAGGACAGAGCTTGAGTTGGGTACCAAAGGCCAACACACACCATCAGTAAAGTCTCACACGTCTCCAAGTGGGAGATGAGGCTTCTTCCAGTTGCCTGTTGGACAATCTCACTCAACAGGCTCTGAGTACAGGTGTGGGACCTGGTTCAGGAGGTTTAGACCTCTGCTCTGCTGGTGATGTTTTGAGTGACCACCACAAGCCCCTCTCCCTCCTGGAATGCTTCCCTGCACACGAGTAGGAGACCAGGACTCCAAACATGATCTACAGGAGCAGAAGGCATGGAGCAGCCAAGCCTGCCCACCTGCATGGCTACTGTCACCCCAAGTGCCAGGAGGAGGACATGACCTCTGGGCTGGAACCAATAACCCCAAGTGATAGCTCCAGACCCAGTGGTGACCTTTCATGGGGAGAGGACAAGCTACAGGGACCTCCGTGGCCCTGAGGCAGAGCACAGTGATTTTCACTTGTGTGAAGAAACCCAAAGGCATCACAATCTCAGGGGAAAAAGTGTAGTCAAGGGTTGGAAAGCAAACATCCATGGCCAGATGGTGCACAGTTTTCCTCTTTACCCAAGAATTTTGTAGAACTACCAGGAAAGATGCTTAAAACACCTCATCCATCACATGACCAGATGTTTAACATCTGGGTGAGGGCCATGCATCAGCTGCACTGGCAGCAGCCACAGGACCCACTCTATCTCCAGGAAAACCCACCATGGTTTCTTACCCCAGGGGCAGCAGTTGGGCACACAGGGGGCTACCAGGGTAACCTCCCCACTGCCGAGCCCTCCTGCCTGGGTGCCAGGGGCTCCCAAGGGAGAGAAACCTCAAGCCCTGGCACAAACCAGCTCTCCCTAGCATAAAACCTCTCTTAGCAACGGGGCACTGAGCAGGGCAGCTGCTGCTCCACAGAGTGCCAGGGAAATCCACCTGGTGAAAACACAGTTTGAGAGCATCTGAGAGAATAATCTTAGTTACTGGGGGTTTACTGGGCAGAGATGAAGCCTGGGGAAAATGGGGTACACTGAGGCCAGAGCAAAGGAAGAAAATAAAGTTACTACACTCCATAAATACATACTCCATGAGTGTCTGAATGACACAAGGACCTGGCAGGGCTTCATCTACATGAGCTGTAGGGAGATCCAGAGGGGATGATCCAAAGGCAACTTGACAAAACCTCTATTTCCATGCTCAGTGAGAAGGAGGAGAGGTGAGCTGCCAGCATAGCAATGTGGTCACCAGTACTACAGACACTCAGTGGCCAAAAGGTGAGAAAGGCAAGAAGAGTCTCTGGAAGAGTCTTCACCAGTGATAGCTCTTGAGGAAGCCAACCAAATCTGGAGGAACCTTCAAGATTAACTCCCCATCAACCAGATCCTCTCCCACAAGCAGACTGCAAGACCCCTAGGCAGATGTGACCACCTAACTTCTTCATCCCTGGAGGTCACTCACCAGTGACTAATATTCTTCCTCGTACAAGCTGGTTCATGGTATATCATCCGCATCCTCCACCTCCAACCCAGTAACCTCAGCTGGGAGCTGATCCCAGTGTCAGTAACCTATAAGCAGTGTTGTTGCAGAGCCAGGTTTAGTAACAGTCTACAGAGTCTTGCTGCCCACCTGGACAAATTTTTTAGAACTGCCACATCTTTGTAAGAAATTTGCCTGACAAAACTACTACTATTTATTACTTATCACATTCTAGTACTTTAACCTCAAAAACTTCCTAATATCTGTTATTCTCCTGTTGTTGAAAATGAAGACACACAAGTTGCTACAGAAAGTGTCCTTGGACAAGGTCTTCTCCTGCATATTTTCCCTTAGCACATCTGCTCTGCTGCATTTTCCCCTACAGGCATTCTGAAGTGCTGCTGCAGTATAACAGTTCCACATTAGCTCAAGATGAGGAAACTGATGAGCCCATTTCAGAGTTCAGATAATAAATATAAAAGGGATTCAGAAGCTGAGGCCTTGCAAAGGCTTTTTACCAACTTCCATTTCACTTGCAGCTCTGAATCCAATCTATGAATTGAAACTGGTTTTGCTGCTAGAATCATGGAAGGCTGAGATTGGAAGGGACCTTAAAGACCATCTCATTTCAACCTTCCCTGCCATGGGCAGGGACACCTCTCATCGAGACAAGGTTGTTAAAAATCTCATCCAACCTGGCCTTGAACACCTCCAGGGAGGGGACAGCCACAGCTTCTCTGGGCAACCTGTGCCACAGTCTCACCACCCTCATACTGAAGAACTTCTTCCTAAGATCCAGTCTAAAAGTATTCTCCTTTGGTTTAAATCTATCTCCCCTTGTCCTATTGCTGGACACTCTTATGAAAAGTCTCTCTCCAACCTTCCTGTAGGTTCTCTTCAGATACTGGAGAAAAATGAGGGATAAAAAAAAAAAGGGTAACAAAATAAAAGTCAACTCTTCACGATACTCCTGAGCAATAAGCCCAGGTTTGGAGAAGGCAGAAGTGGATATTTGAACATGCAGAGTCCTTGAACCAGTTCTGGTTCCTGTTGCACGCAGAGGACATGGACAAAAAGGGTTAGAGACTTGGCTGCTTGTTTCCCCATCTTGGACAAATGGGATATTGGAAAGAGTTTGGTAGCTTGGAGGAGAAATTCATGCTTTCTTTGGTTGCAGAGCCCTGACCACAGCATCCAGGAAACCAGACAAGGTAGGCAAGGAGCCAGATCCAGGTACACAACCCGCCAGTGCTGTGACTGCTATGCCCGCCCAGGTGTCAACCTCAGCTTAACTCCGGAG